>NC_056660.1:152350381-152650381 GCF_018350195.1 Panthera tigris | reverse complement strand
GGATAAAATTCTGTGGTGGGAGTGGAGTGGAAATCCAAGTTCAAGGAGAAAACACAATTATGTAAAATTTCCAACTCTAAGAAAAAAGTCTACTCCTATATTTTAAAAATGGAATGAATAACAATGGGTATCTAGTTGCTATGATATTTAGATTCCTATGAAATAGTTTAAAAGAATAATGTAAAATTTTCATTTTAAACTTATAATACAGTGGAAATTACATTATTTGATCCTATTTCAACTTATGAAAACCTTTACATTTTTATTAAAATATATGCAAAGGGTTAGATAGCTTTTCAAAGTTGTTTAGTGGTTTAAATGAAAAAGGCTTAGAAGACCCACTATGCCCAGTATCAGAGCTGGAGTGAGCCATGGTTAAAGTGGACCTGTGATACATTAAGGTTTATGAACTCAAATGTCACAGAGACCAGGTGGGATAGCTTAGACCAGTGACCCAGGTCTAGTGAGCACTGGACAAATCAAAGATCTCATGCTCTGTCTAAAGGGGCAGCCATTACACAACTCTAATCAAGGAGATTTTAGGATTATGCTAGACTTTAAGCACTCTGTTGCTAGATTTTTCAAAAAAAGAAATTGTGGGGTTTTATGGGACACCTCTAAATTTTTTTTCTTTAAGATTTTTGTTTTCAAGTAATCTCTATACCCAACATGGAGCTTGAAATCATGACCCCAAGATCAAGGGTTGCATAGTCTGACTGAGTCAGCCAGGCACCCTGGAATTTCTCTAAATTCTTAAATGTGTACTTAAAAAAATGTTACAACACTATGAGAATCAAACAAAACCCTCTGTTGGGCCAAATCCAGCCTATGCATCAACTGTAAATTCAGCTGTAGGTGGAATGGTATGTGGACTGCTCCTCTGATTTGACCATATTCTACGATGAAGCGTCTAGGGGGTGGTGCTTTTCTGAAAACAGAGGGATCCAATGTTACAGACTGCTATTTTGGTCTTTTTAAGTATTTATTTCCTAACAAGTTTAATGAGCTCCAAAGAATGCTAAACTCATCTATAAGTAAGCAAGTCATTCCATACATTCCTGAACTGAATGCATTTAATACTTGTTATATATATAGGACCCACATCTAATTTAATTATCCTGCAAGAATTCATTTTATGTTTTCAGTGTCATAATAACAACTGACCACTTTGTAGTGCTGGGGACATAATCTTCCCTGAGAATTATTAGTAATCTGAAAGCCCCTTTCTAGTCCTAATGCTAGTGAGCATTTTGGGCAGTTGTTCATTACCTCCTTCATTAAAGTTTCTTGTCTCTTTACTTCTTTCTCAGCACGCTGCAGTTTCCTTTGTGGGACCCTCTTCTATTCACTCTTGAAAAGCATATATTATCTAGGATGTTCTTCTTCTTTCCCTTCCTCACCTGTTTTCTTCTTCTCTCTCTCCTTCATTCTCCCAAGATCAAACTTGTCCATCCCCGCAGCTTCAAATATAGTCTCCGCATGGATGCATTTCAAACCAATACCTTCAATCCTAAACCCTCAGCTTAAGATCCTTCAAGCCTGAATGTTTAAGATCCACCAGGCCTAATAACCAATAAGTCCAAATCTGAACTCACCAGTTTCTCGCTGCAAACAAATCAATGAACAAATGCTCTTTACAAATGCTCAGCCTCTGAAGTGAGAAGCAGAAGCCTTTACTGACTGTCCTCTGAGTGTTCGCTCAGCCTTCCTCTTGTGCTCATCTTCTCTTTCTTATTTCCACTTCCTAAATCTGGGACCCAAACCCCATTCCCTTGGACAATTGCAACAATCTCCCAGCCTTTCTGGTTTTGCTTCTAAATTTACTCTTCATACTTTTGTAAGAGTTATTTTGCCTCAAAAACCAGTGGGAACATGCCATTCCTCTCCTCAAAAACCTCCATGGCTCACTAGGTTCTATAAAAATCCCACTCCTTAACATGGAATCTGAGCAGCATTTTAACATTATGTAAAATACCAGCAAGTGTTCTGCTCCCACAAAATGAATCTATTACTAAATGTGTTCCGGAAACACCAGGTTAAATTAAGTGAAGTGGGTTTCTTTACTCTAGGACTTTTCAGAGCTGCTAAAATGCTAATTGAATTGTGAATCTTTGCAGTTTCCCAAATAGACTCAGTCAGGGGATCCTCCCATTGAGGAGGGCTATAAATATCTCAAGGAGGTTGTTCGCTGAAACCCAGTTGGGAAACTACAGTAAATTATAAACCATGCAGGTTTCAGGCCTTCGTGCTGCTGCCTGGATGCACCCACCTTCCACCCTGGCCATGCTGCAGGCAGGGTCTCTTCTCCCCAGGCACCTATAAACTGAGCACCTGTAAGCCCCAAGGCATGGCTCATTCTACTCCCTCAGTCTGCAGTGCCTTTCCTCCACCCTTCACCTATTTAAAACCTACATATTTTTCAAGATACAATTGAGAACATTTAAAAAGATTTCCTTGATCTCTTCAATAATTAATATTTCTTTTCACTACTTATTTACTCTTCCTTATATCACATTTGTGTGAATGTCTATTCCTCCAAGCAAACTCTTAAGTTTCATTTTTCTTTCATTCATTCATTTTTCCAATAATATTGTTGGATATGAATATTGGAAAGTATTCATTTTCCAAACACTATTCTTTTTTCTTTAATTTTTTTTTGATGTTTATTTGTTTTCGAGAGAGACACAGAGAGCAAGCAGGGGAGAGGCATAGAGAGAGGGAGACACAGAATCTGAAGCAGACTCCAGGCTCTGAGCTGTCAGCACAGAGCCTGATGTGGGGCTCAAACCCACAAACTGCAAGATCATGACCTGAGCTGAAGTCGAACCCTTAACTGCCTGAGCCACCCAGGTGCCCCTCCAAGCACTATGCTTAATATAGGCATATATATATATATATATATATATATATATATATATATATATATATATAGTAAAATATACTTGGAATAATTATTTTAATAGGCTCATCTGAGCATGGACGTATCTTCTTGCTTGCTTGCACATCTAGAAATGAAAATTTCACGGAAATTTTTATAACACTGGCAGTTCAAGATCTTTCTGAGAAAAAAAAAAAAAATGCAGGGGCACCTACCTGGCTCAGTCGACAGCATGGGACTTTTGATCTCAGGGTCTTAAGTTCAAGCCCCACGTTGGGGTAGAGTTTACTTAATAATTAAAAAAAAAAAATGTTTAAAGGAAAGGAAAAAACCCGTATATTTGATTTGAAAACAACTATCTATTGGGGTCACAGGCTGAGTGGGGTTGAACATGTAGGAGGAGCCAGTGAGATACAATATGTTATGGTGCTTGGAAAACGAAAGAACTACATGCCGCCCATGATACTGCCTTTGAAATTCTTTGCTTCAAAGACACTCTAGGTCTCCGTGGCAGGTCAGAGGCAAAACCCTCTGAGTGAGATCCCTACCAGATTGTCTTACAACACTGAGATTGTTTCAATGGTATCTTGGTGTTACATCAAGATTCCAGGACAGAGACATTTACATTTAGAGTGTGCCTTTTTCTTAAAAGCAAATTATAAATTATTTTTAGATTGTGTTATAGTTGGTGCCAAGAACAAAATATCCTAAAGTTTGGCTAGGATTAGGAATGGGTCATGAGAATCAGGATGTGCACTTCATGGGAAGAGGATATAAGTTGTAGCATAGCAAGAGTGCCTACTTCTAATGTGGTTTGTGGGTTCATACATACCAGTTTTTAATGCAAATATCAAGTCATCAAACTCCTGGGACTCCTCATCAGCTATTAGTGACCCCTGGCCATATCCTCCAGAGGAAGGAAATGTGGCGCCATTCTGCGGACTTGGCTTCAGGTCAGGGCTGGCCTGACTGGCTTGTTGGAAGGATGCTCTCTCCCAATCAGGTGGCACCTTTTTGGTGTAGGGTGGGGAGAAAAGGAAACAATAATATCAACACCTACATAGTTACTCTGATATCTACATGAATAATTTATCTTCACATTCTTATTACAAACATCAAGTGAAGGGACTGCTGAACTGTTTAGAAGAAGACCTCTTTAATTTTACCTTTTGTCCTTAGAGACAACCTAATCTGGTGTTTCTCAACAACTTCTCTGTTAGAATTACTTGTAGATTTCTATGTGGTCATGTGTGGGGAAAGAAAATTATTTTTTAAACCCAAACAACATGTTTTATTTTTTTGTAGGATGTATGGGAAGGAAACTGTTAAGAATATAAGAACTGGGGGCAGTTAATGGACTGGTGAACAAAATAGCCTAAGGGGAGTAAAAGGTAGAAACTTCCAGTTACAAAATAAATCTTCACATAATCATTGGATTAAATGATTAAAAAGATAGTTCTAACCTAAAATGATTAAATGTATTCACTTCCCTCTTGGTCACTGATAAACAACCCCTTAATCCTTCCTTGCCTAATGCTTTCCCTTCTCTGCGTGGCTTTCTAGAATGTTGCTGACAGTCCCTCACTGACAGCTGGATCAAGGCCAATTCTGAGCTTCTGAGGAAGGCAGGACACACTTGAAGGGTGTGCCATTGTGCAACACCCTACATGAACATTCAAGTAGTGGCTCAGGCCCAGGAACTGAATTGTCACAGCTGCTCCCTCCCGACACGGGGTTTTCTGAGAGACTACAGGGAAGCCTCCCGCTGAGAAAAGTGACCTGAGGACTGTAGGAATAATGTGAGAGAAGATTAAGCCTTAAAATATTTCAGTAAGAAGTTGACCATCTAGAGCCACACCGCTCAGCAGAGCTTTCTGTGATGACACGGATATCTTAAATCTGTGCTCTCCTTTGCGGCAGCCACGGAACATGTGGCTACTGGGCACTTGAATGTGGCCAGGGTGAGTGACAAACTGAACTTTTAATGCTGTTTAATTTTACTTAGTTTGAATTTAAATAGCCACACATGGCTAATGGCTATTGTATTGTATAGCTCAGATCTAGACAAATGCTAGATTGGATAAACAATCAAAAAGACAAAAAAACATTTTTTTTTTTTTAAAGATTCACTCCTGAATCATTGGTTCTAAAAGTATCCATTTCTGGGGCGCCTGGGTGGCTCAGTCGGTTAAGCGTCCGACTTCGGCTCAGGTCATGATCTCGCGGTCCGTGAGTTCGAGCCCCGCGCCTGGCTCTGTGCTGACAGCTCAGAGCCTGGAGCCTGCTTCCGATTCTGTGTCTCCCTCTCTGTCTGACCCTCCCCCGTACATGCTCTGTCTCTCTATGTCTCAAAAATAAATAAACATTAAAAAAAAATTTAAAAAAAAGTATCCATTTCTATTGGTACCAACTACAATGTGAAAACAATTCCATTTTAACCACTTTGGGGATATAGAAATGGCACTAGATTTCTAAACATTTAAGGGTACTAAAGATATATCCCAATTCTTAAATATACTTGTGATCACTTACCTATTTTAATTTTAACCTGACATGAATAAAATTCCTTTCAACATTTAACATGGGAGACAAAAAATATCACTGAGCAGGTAGATTATCTATCTACATACCTACCTACCTACCTATTTACCTACTTACCTATCAATAAACGATTACCTTTTCAGACAGATGCACTTTGATTTCTTGCCAGATTTCAGGATGCAAACACAAATACTGTTTCCCTTGGTTTTCCTTTTTTAAAATGTTTATTTACTTATTTTGAGAGAGACAGAAACAGCACAAGCAGGAGATGGGCAGCAAGAGAAGGAGAGAGAGAGAATCTCAAGCAGACTCTGTGCTGTCAGCACAGAGTCCAACATGGGGTTCGAACTCAGGAACCAAACTCAGGAACCTTGAGATCATGACCTGAGCCTAAAACAAGAGTCCGATGCTTAACTGGCCACCACCCAGGTGCCATTGTCCTTGGCTCTTTAATACAAAGACAGCAATGTGAGTTATGTAAGGAGCAATAAGCAAGCATTCTTCTGGCACTGTAGAAATGGTCAGGGACCTGCATACTATCTCTTCCTGGACAAATGTCTTCATGTAAGTTTAAACTTTGAGCATTGGTCCCAGTGCTATGAGCAGCATTACTGACAGATTGGTGGCAATGTGATTTAGACAAAGGAAAGCAAAATGATGAGGACAGAATGCAAAGAACAGTGGGAGGTGGATCTCACAGAGGACATCCTGGATAGATTTTTCTAGCAGTGCTGCTGAAGCCCTCTTCCAAGCTTTTGCCCTAAAATATTTTCTGGTACTCAAAAAGAGTTTTAGCCTCTTTTCTTTTCACTGAGTATTTGCTGGGATCCAAGTAATGAGCTGGGATGGGTGAAGAAAGAGAGTGAAGGACGTATTTTTAGGAAGAACAGTATTTAAAAAAAACATTTCCAAAGCACATCCAGTCACTGCCATTTTAAATTAGGAAGATTTTGAAGAAAGAGACGACAAATTATGTTCTGACTTCCCAGTACAAATCGCTGGTTAGTTTAGCTCACAGGGCAGGGAAAAAAAGAATTAGGTAACAGGCATGATACCACAGTAAGCCAATCAAATACCACTGATCAGAGGCTGTTCCCAGGAGAGGGATTTAAAAGTCACATAGTACCTTTTAACCTGCAATCATCTTGAGGTGGAGGTGGACAGGGAAAGGGGGAGGGAGAGAGAAAGAGGGAGAGGTGGGAAGAGAGGGGGAGATGGGTACGGAAGGGAGAAAGGAGGAGGGAAGGGGAGGCAGGGAGGGAGGGGAGAACGTGAGCAAGTGCAAGAGCAAAGGCAAAAGCAGGCACCTCCTCCATAGCACTGATAAGGTTCTGCGTGGACTTGCTGATTTCCCCTCCAGCAGGAGGCATGCCACTCCCTGGTGTGAAGAAGGCTGTGCTGGGCCCAGGGTGTCCATTCATTTCCACTGTGTAGCTGGCCTTCATAGGGCAGCACGTCTGGTTGTGCAGAATGAAATAAACCACAAAAACATAAAGTCCCTGCAAAAGAAAATAACACTAGTTTGTTAAAGGAAATCCGGCTACCGCAGCTGAAAAATAAAGGTGGTTGTAAGCATAGCTGGATTTTCTACAAGCATTCAAATTCTACCTGAAGCTGGGAATTACAGACCATGTTACAAGGCTAGCAAGGGGCCACTGTAAATTTCTGGATGTCACAAAAAAGTTTTCCAGTGTTATTTGGGAAAAGTGCCCCCTCACTAAAAACAAAACAAAAAACAAACAAAAAAAAACACAACACATTTTTTTTCTTGATTAAAACACAAGTGACTCTGAAATCTAGCCCTACAAATATGTGAAAACAAACTGCAGACGCATATCTGATTAGCCGTGTAGCTTTTTGTTATAGAAAGCAAACCTCTTGCCTTCCCGAAAATTACTCTTTTCCCATGGATCTCACTTGTTCTCATTTTTTTTCTAGCAAAATGGTTGAAGTGAGGTAGACTTCCAGAAGGGCAGTACTAATTGAGCCTTCTGATTTTGTTTATACAGCTCACTGACTTATTTCATTTGAAAACAGCATCACTGGGTAGGGACTCAGGAATTCTGTGAATTGCTTGGTATTTAGCGTGCCTTGCTTCTCAGCGAACGTTCCAGGAGACAACAAAGCTATCTTGTGAGTTCTTAAAGATCTGCTGGCCCTTTAAATTCTTTTGCAACCTAGTCAAGCTCTTGACAATTGCTCTGCTTCCGTCACAGAGAGCAACTCAGATTTTGCATTTGTGTTCCAGACATGGCCTACACTGGCTGTCCTTCATGATTTCTACAAGGGATCTACTGTATACTTCTAATGGTGCTTCTATAATGCTTGGTAATTTTGACCTTTATTCTCGGCCAATAAAATATGTTAAATTGTGGCTTTTGTATCTGTTAATCTTGGTGTTTAAGTTTTGGAAGCAAATTAGAATCTCCTTAGTTATGAAAATTCTTACATTAATCCACAAAAATGAAAGCAAACTTATTAAAGAAGAAAAGGAGTTAATGTTAACATTGTTCATGAAATACGAGTAAGTTTCTTCGTTTTGTGAAGCTTGCATTCTCACATGGTTCATGACATTTCTAGGAGTATGGAAGCAATAATGCAAATAATATACTTGTGGGCTTGAAACTTGTATCTGCTGGTATAAATAGCAAAGTGTCTGTTAGAAAATACTCAAGGCATAAGAATGACAATGAATTTTTAGTAAAATGAAATTTGAAAACAGTCTGCATGATGGGCATGCTAGCATGTGAGCTATGTTGCCATTTCTAGAATACTGCCATAAATTAGGTCTTTCTCCCCCTTCCAGAGTTGGTATCCAATCTGTATAATTAACAGATATGTTTTAAGATCAGTGGTTCACCTGCTAAAAATATTTTTAAGTATAATTACCTTAACCACAATATAAAGTTACTAACAGAAACATGTTTCCTTTTGAATTAGGGTTGTTTTGTTTGTTTTTGAGCAACATTAGTATTTTAAGTTATGTAGGTAAGTGAATTAGTTTCACATGCAAATGATGATATAAACGTTAGCAGAAATAAATCTTCCTGAAAACACACACACACATCCAAAATTTTTCTTGAACAAGTAATTTTTCACATGGGTATGACCTAATTAAATTGGCCACAGCAATAGACAAAACAGGAAAAAAATTAAACTGTCAGCCTTAAAAACTGTGAGAATGTCTCTGATTTATTTCAGGATTTCTCTAAGTGTTACGAAGTGATAGGGTAAAAGCTAGATCAGGAAACAAAAACCATGTTTTAAAATCCATCTCTAAGGACCCATTTATTAAAACAGCACATTCTCTCTTGTTTGTTTTTATATCTAGCCTTTTGTGCTTCAGGAAAGGAACCGCCTGCTGAAAATAACTTGCATGTGAAAATTACATGTGTTTTTTTTTTCTTTTTCTTAAAAGAATACATATACAGCTAATACTTTGAATCTTTTAGATGTGCCCCCAGGAAACATAAACATTTTAGAAAAGAAAAGAATGTTTAAATGTAGATTGTGTGACATTTGCCTGGGTCCAGCCCAGGCTGGGCAAATACAGAAAAGGGAGCTTCTTTATCTAAAGTACTCAGCCATGGAGATTTCTGACCTCAGAGTAAAAACAAGTTCCTTTCCCAAACACTGCATGTTTCAATCCCAGGCTCTCCCTTATATGCTGGTCTGTAAAATAATGTAACAGAGAATCTAGAATCTCAAGTGTTCAATCCAAAATGCTGACCACCCACTATATGTACACGGTCAGGCACTGAGATGCAAGGATAAAACATCAGATTCCTACTCTCAAGTTGCTCACAGAGACAACAGTATCTTACAAAGTAATAGGTTAACTCTTTTAGAAGCAAGACCTATATAATCCATCCACCTGTTGTTCCTATGCTTTACTCAGGGAAGGGTGACAGAAGGGAATTCTTTCTGCGCATTGCTATTTTGATAATTTTGTTGGATCTCCTACTACAATGATGAAAAATGTTTTCAAAGTCTTTAGTTAGATTGTATCTGGATGAAACATACCAACTATGGCCAATTTTTAATTTAATTTTATTTTTTTGATTCAGGCATTTAAACTTATTGGCAAACATTCAGTGAGACACAAACAGACCATAATGTCTAAAGGAGTTTGATCTCCTAATATGATCAAAGAGGAAAATAAGTACAGCAGATGTGGCTGCTTAACTCAGTGATATCTATCAGTTCCATTAAGGTGGGAAAGAATCCACTTTGCTATTTGACAGATCTTCCCGGGAAGTGGTGGCAGAGGAGAACCGGGTAAAACAGCAAGTTGATTAAGCTGCCTGCTCCTGAAGGAAGTGAAGTCTTAGGGCTTCGCGCTGGTTTGGAGAACTCATCTTCAATCTGAAAGTGCCTCCCTCTGAGGACTACGATACGGCCTTCAAACAGGAGCAGTTAATCTTGGCAGGACTTGTAAAAAGATCTCAGGAGAGGGTAGAATCCAGGTATTCAAACCGTAACTGCATGCAAACTGTCACCGTCGGCAATCCCCTTTGTCTCTGCCTCGCCCTTCCCATAATTCCTTCAGGTTATAAAAAAGTGGTGAAAAAATCAAATGCATTCAATGAGCCCATTTAAAAACAGCTGCCCAGTCCCATTTCTTTAATTTTAAATCGGCTCTAAATAAAGCGAAACATCAGCTCACTATTTTTTCCACGTTCCACACAAAGTGTGACAGACCTTACACTGTGTCCTCCACCAGTGAACATTAACACACCCATCCAAAAAGAGCTCTCACAGATACTGAGCTATATGTGTTCAGCAACCTGACATACTGACTCCACACAACCTCTACTTCTAATATTTATTTCAGTTTCTGGCAAAGAGTTTTGGCCAATGATGCATGATAAAAATATGCAGGTGATAGTGCCTAGCCTGCCATTAAAACACAAAGAATTAAATGTCTAGACACTAAAATGTAAAGTTTATAGAGGTGCCAGCACTTAAATATTTGAGGAATAAAAAGCTAGAGTTCCACAGGTAATGAGAAATTGGTCTTACAGACACCGCACATCTCACTGTAACCACAAAAGTTGAACTACTGTGCTGTTAGTAGTTGGCACTAACTATGATTCAGAGAGTTTGAAAATAAAGGAGATTTTGCTAATATAAAGTCCAGTGAACTAAGATGAAAAAGACAAAGATTAAAGGAATTACAGAAGCTAATAGGGAAAAAAATACTCAAGAATTGTTCATTGCTATACTTGAAAAGGGGAATCCAAAGAATGATAACTGAAGATGAATAAAAAGACATAATATTAATATAATAATAATTTCTTGTAAAAGAAAAAAATAACTGAACCTTCAGATTGAAAGTATAATACCATGTACCAGGGAAATTTTGATACAGATTCCTTAATACCAAATCATAGCCTTAGTTTTAAACTTTAAGATATTCAAGCAGAAAAAAAGCCAATCTGTGACTAAGTGGTAAATTTTAGGCTTTCCTCAGACTTCTTTACATCAACTAGTAGTGCTAAAAGACAATGGAACAATATCTATTAAGTTCTGAGGGGAAAAAGTGGTCCAAGAATATTACACTCAGCCAATAGAGCATTTGAAATTATCAACCATTAAAAAAATATGCTGGGAATGCAACATCCATGTATCCTCTTGGGTGAAGGTAACCCAAACTACATGATAATAAAATATAACCAATAAAGAGATGAATTGCCCGTACAGAAGAAAAAACAGAATTCAGTACAAAGATGGCAAAAGGATCATGTGGGGTGCCTGGGTGGCTCAGTCAGTTGGGTATCTAACTCTTGATCTCATGGTTGGTGGCTTTGAGCCCTGTGTTGGGCTCCGACCTAGCAGTCTGGAGCCTGCATAGGATTCTCTCTCCCTCTCTCTAAAATAAACTTGAAAAAAAAAAAAAAAAGGATCATGTAAAAAGACCTATATATCTATGCATTTAGATATAAAACCAATACTGAACAAAATTATGAGAATTAGAGAGTCAAATGAAAAAGTTAAGTCCAGACAACCTAAAAAGATAATATTAACTAAGAAAGTTTCTAAGGTTGGGATAGAGGAGATGGGAGACATGATTATTCATGATTCCATCTTTTACAGCATGTAGTCAATCAATACTATAAAATTGAAATACCTAGGTAATAAAAAACAGTGATTCTAATCATTAAAAAAATTTTTTTTTAAATTTTGAGATAGAAAGAGTGAAAGAGCTGGGGTGGGGGCACAGAGAGAGAGAAGAGAGAGAATCCCAAGCAGGTTCTGCACTGTTGGTGCAGAGCTTGACTTGGGCTCAATCCAACAAACTGATAGATCACGATCTGAGCCAAAATCAAGAGTCAGATGCTTAACTGACAGAGCCACCCAGGCACCCCTTTAATCCTTTAATGTATTTATAATTTCTTGTCTTCTTTTTTCTTAAAGTAAGCTCTATGCCCCAACTTGGGGCTTGAACTCACAACCCTTAGATCAAGAGTCACATGTTCCTCCAAAGGATCCAGCCAGGCACCCCTACTTAGTATATCTATATTTGTGGTATAGAACAATTTTTTGAAATTCAACAATTTTTACTCCTCTTCCATTTTAGTTTTTCTAATGAAATTTTCAAATAAATTTAGTTTTGTATATTACAGCAAATATAATATGGTCACATAATTTAAAATTTACTTGTAATTAGACATCCAATTGTATTTAGTATTCCAAAAAAGGTGTCTAGAATGATGTGCACTTAATGTTACTTCTATTTTTAAATAGCCAATGGTATTCAAAGAGACTTAATGACATATGTATGTATAAAGTGGGAATGACTTTAAAAATGATCCTTTGTTTTTAATGCCTCATTTGCTCTTTCTGGTGCTCTTCATTCCTTTCTTTGGAACAGGATTTGCTCGTATCACTTCTCTTTCCCTCTAGCCTGCAGAACTTCTTTTTAGCATTTCTTAGAGTTCAGATATGTTAGAAATAAATTCTTTCAACTTTTGTCTGCCTGAAAATGTCTTTATTCCATCTTCATTATTATTATTTTTAATGTTTTATTTTATATTTGAGAGACAGAGAGAGAGAGACACAAAGAGTGTGAATGGGGGAGGGGCAGAGAGAGAGGGAGACACAGAATCCGAAGCAGGCTCTAGGCTCTGAGCTGTCAGCACTGAGCCCGACGTGGGGCTCTAACTCACGAAGTGTGAGATCATGATCTGAGCTGAAGTTGGACGCTTAACCGATGGAGCCACCCAGGCACCTGCATTATCATTTTAGGGGAATATTTCCACCAGATACAGAATTCTAGGTTAACAGGTTTTTTGTTTTTCTGGGGACTTTGAAGATATCATTATACTGTCTTCTGGTTTCCAAGGTTTCTGATGAGAATAGTGTTTGTTTTTACCTTTTTTTTTGTATGCAATGTTCCCTTTACTTCCCCAAGCTGTCCCCATGATTTTCTATTTAGATTTTCAAGAGTCTGTGATATACCTGGGTATAATTTTCTTTGTTGGGGGTTCTCTTAAGCTTTTTGGATTTGTGGTTTTTGCTATAGAATTTTGAAAATTCCTGGCCATCACTGTTTCTGTTATGGTCACCTAATGAGGATTATTTTTGAAGTCATTTTAAAGGTTTTTAACCTTGGGGTGCCTGTGTGGCTCATAAAGTAAGAGCAGGTGACTCTTGATCTTGGGGTCATGAGTTTGAACTTCATGTTGGCTGTAGAGATTACTTTAAAAAAACTTTTTAATCTTTATGCTTTTATTCTGTTTCAATTCTTTATAGTAAATAGTTACCATTTTTTCCAAATAGTAATTTTTTTAACTACAAGCAAATTTGTCAGTATATTAACAAAGATCAATTCTATATAATGGGTTAATACAGATGAATTGTATATAATGGGAACATGGACATGTGGATAATTTTTTGTTTTTCTTTTCCACATTTTAAAAACTGAAACATAGAGATATTAAAATAATAGGTATAATGTTTTTGGAGCCACAGGGAAAATGTGCAATTTCAAAATCTCCACATTTTTGTGGAGGCTTTACAAATGGCCTATATAAAACCACTTATCTTTTAGATAGTCTAAGAAAGTGCACAAAATGATGCAGGACAAGGGAATTCGAGAAATGAAATCTTCATTAAAATTCAGTTTTCAGCTGAAAAAAATCACAAATTTGTGATAAAAAAAAAAAGAGTATCTTCCATTAAACTTTACCCTCCTAGAAAGCAAGAGACTATGTCCAGTTCACCATTATATTTTAAATTTGCAGCGTGGACCCTGGCACACAAAAGGAGCTTAAGAAATATTTGTGAAGAGATTATGGTTTTTAAATATCAGCAGGGGTGAGAGTGGGATGGGGGTGGGGACAAACGTGGGTCTGAGGCATGTGTTGATTTTAGTCCTCTGTTTCTCTCACTATAGTTAAGTGATCTGGTAGACGCTCAATAAAATTTTGTTTTGGTTTGGTCTTTCCATTTCACATGTTAGTTACATTGCCAAGACTCCCTCATGGGAGAAGCAAGCATCCACTCCTGGCTGGGTCTCTGCTTTTTTGGGCTGGTGCCCCTCTGGTGGTGGGCTTGCTTGGTGCTTAGCTCCCAGGTGACTTCCTGGCTGTCTCTGGCTTCTCTGCTGGGGCTGGGTTTATATATTGCTGCTGCTTCTTGCGGCCACTTCCTCTCAAAGGACTTCACAGCTTTCTGCTTTTGCTCTTCCCTTGGCAGACAACCCTGAAAAGTCTCTGTTGATCTCTTGTTTCTGCCTTCGCATGCTCGTGGGCTGCAGACCTACTGCTGTTTCGTATCGCTAGTGACTTGGCAGCAAAGACAATGGATTTCATGCCAGTGACAGCATTGAAAAGATAAATCCAGTATTTGTGCATTTGTACATTGTTTTAGGTATGAGATAAGTAGGAATTGCATCGTTCCTAGCCTCTTATTTTTTTTTATCTCTTCTTTTTTTTTCAGTTTCAGTGGCTTTTGTTGATGTTATTTATAATAAGAATCTACAATCTGATGTGTGCATTAAATATACAGAGAAAGGAAACAAGCAAGTTCATCTTGATGGACATTGGTTAGTCAGCACAATTGAAATACTTAGAAGTCTACGGGAATATTTATTACCTGAATGTTTTTACAAATTATTTGGATGGGATAGGCAATGACCTAGTGTTCACCATGGGTTACGTTAGGTTCTAAAATTTCTTACTATTTTAAGGGACATTATCTATTCAGAACTAGTAGAGTCAATACATTTTCAGTTGGCTTAGTTTGTTGACTTCACACATGTCTATGACTAAAATATTGGTTAGCAGGCCTTCACTTTCAAGGTTTGGACTTGGAAAGATGACTGTTCTTTTTTTTTTTTCATGTTTTAAATTTATTTTTGAGAGAGCACAAGCGGCGAGGGGCAGAGAGAGGGGGACAGAGGATCTGAAGCGAGTTCTGTGCTGACAGCAGTGAGCCTGATGTGGATTTTTTTTTTTTTTTTTTTTTTTAACGTTTTATTTATTTTTGAGACAGGGAGAGACAGAGCATGAACGGGGGAGGGGCAGAGAAAGAGGGAGACACAGAATCGGAAGCAGGCTCCAGGCTCTGAGCCATCAGCCCAGAGCCCGACGCGGGGCTCGAACTCACGAACCGTGAGATCGTGACCTGAGCCGAAGTCGGACGCTTAACCGACTGAGCCACCCAGGCGCCCCGAGCCTGATGTGGATCTTGAACTCATGAACCACAAGATCATGACATAAGCCAAAGCTGGACACACAACCAACTAAGCTACTGAGGTGCCCAGAAAGATGTCTGTTCTAAATTTTGTAATTCTTAGGAATAACAATTCTTTTTTTTAAAAAAACAAGTTGTTGTTTTTTTAACATTTTAATTTATTTTTGAGAGACAGAGTCAGATCGTGAGTGGGGGAGGCTCAGAGAAAGAGGGAGTCAAAGAATCAGAAGCAGGCTCCAGGCTCTGAGCTGTCAGCACAGAGCTGGATGCGGGGCTTGAGCCAACAAACCCTGAGATCATGACCTGGGCCAAAGTCGGATGCTTAACCGACTGAGCCACCCCGGCGCCCCAGGAATAACAATTCTATATGCTTTTTACCATATATATCCAGAGTACAGACAAGATTATTTTTTCAGGCAAAGTTTCTACCTACAGTTTAAGGACGTATTTCCCTGCATGTCACTTAATGGACACAAGAAACATTGGTCAGGTTTCTTTGTGATAAATATTCATGAAACAAAAGACAATTATTAGGTTTTGCCTCAGCAATCTTCTCTCCAGACATGATCCCTGTTCCTTCAGCCTTTTCTCTTGAACCTTCTTCTACAGAAGAAGGTTCATCTCTGACACTCTTATTGTTCATCATGCTTCTGTTAAGTTTCAAAGCATGGAACACTTAGTCATATTACTTATTAGGAGCAAGACTATTTCTGCCAAGACAGAAGAAAAATTAAGGTGTGTGTGTGTGTGTGTGTGTGTGTGTGTTTATGTGTGTGTGTGTTGTTATAAGAACACAAATCCCTGACCCCAGTAACTCCCTGCTTTGAGAGCCCCCAGATTAGAAAAATTTCAGAAGTACATATTGAATTGGGTGGTAGGACTGAGGGATAGAGAAGGCTAGATAGAGGTGGTCATAATAGTAGAGAGATGGAACTAAATAATGTAGAGGAGGTTTGGAATCAGAATAATTTTTTTATGGTTTTAATAAGAAGAGGTGAAGAGAATCCAGTTGGAAGAAATTTTGAATGTAAAACATATTTTTTAAATTAAGATGATAAAAATACCAAACTGCACCATGATTATTTATTTAAATCTTGTTATATCTATAAATACTCTTTAAGAATATAATTTGAACCGGGGCGCCTGGGTGGCGCAGTCGGTTAAGCCTCCGACTTCAGCCAGGTCACGATCTCGCGGTCCGTGAGTTCGAGCCCCGCGTCAGGCTCTGGGCCGATGGCTCGGAGCCTGGAGCCTGTTTCCGATTCTGTGTCTCCCTCTCTCTCTGCCCCTCCCCCGTTCATGCTCTGTCTCTCTCTGTCCCAAAAATAAATAAAAAACGTTGAAAAAAAAAAATTTAAAAAAGAATATAATTTGAACCTATTTTTGGTTTATTCTGAGAAACCTCTGCCACAGGCACTGGAAATACTCAAAGTTTGCACATGGAAATAATATGAATAATAATAACAACAGTAACAAAATAATTAGTAAATTGTCTTTATGCTCTCTGGTTGGTTTTTCTATGCAGAAAAGATTATTCAAAAGTTTGCTTTTAGTTTTGTCTAACGGTAAAAAGTTTGCAAAGTGTCCAACCAACTATGGACATGAGTCAAAATGGCCCATTGCTGATGTGTATATGTATATCAAACTGCCATGATATACACTTTAAATATCTTACAATCTCATTTGTCAATTATTATACAATAAACCTCAAAAAAAAAAAAAAAAAAAAGGAACAAACTACTGGGGCGCCTGGATGGCTCAGTCAGTTAAGCATCTGTCTCTTGATTTCAGCTCAGCCCACGGTTTGTGGGAATGAGCTCCAAGCTGGGCTCTGCACTGACAGTACAGAGTTTGCTTGGGATTCTCTCTCTCCTCTCTCTCTGTTTCCCCCTCCCCACTTGCTCTCTCTCTCAAAAATAAATAAACATAGAAAAAAAACCTATTGATACACATAACAACATCAATGAATCTCAAAATCAATATGCTGGGTAAAAAAAGCCAGACACAAATGAGTACACACTCTATTGACACAAAATCCTAGAACATACTAATTTATAGAGAGACAGAAAACAGACTAGTGGTTGCCAGGAGGGAGAGATGTTCTGCAGGTGGGCCTAGGAATCTTCTGGGGTGATGGAAATGATTGTGGTTTCATGGGTGTGTAACCACCTTGCTTTTTAAAAGCTTGAGGACAAACCAGAGTTTTGAATTTGTTGTTTTAACAAATTGGAAACTAATCTTTTAAACCAAGGGTCAGCAAACTTTTTCTGAGAAGAATCACATAGTAAACATTTTAGACTTAGGACATAACAGTCTTTGTCAAAAACGAACTGAAAATTTTAATTTCATACCATTTCCACATGTCACAAAATATTCTCTTTTCTATTTTTTCCCCAACATATATAAATGTAAAACCCATTCTTTACTAGTACTTTTAAACATGGCTCTTGTCAACATCCTTTAAAAAGTCTTTTTGAAGGATTTAAGAATCTAGCATTCAGAGATCGGTTAACCATTCTATAGATTAAGCTCAATTGTTTGGACAGTGGTAGTCGAACAAAGAATTGTGTTGATAATGATGAAAAGGGGGAAAACTGGGAAAACCCAGTGCCAATAAAAACAGTGAAAGGAATCACTTTACTGTGGAAACTAAGTTAAACATCACATATGTAGAAGGGAAAACATGTAAGATTATTTTAAGTACTAGACTGGAGATCAGGAGAGAAGGCAAGGTTAGAGAAATAAGTGTGGAAAAAGCTGTGCAGTAGTAAAAGCAGACGCAACACCGTTATAGCATTCTTTTAAGGAAGACACGGTAAAGAGAAAATGGCTGAGTGTTCAGGATTAAAAACAGCAGGAGGACATTAACAGGAAGAGAAACCAGTGAAATAAACAAACAACTGATAGGTCAGGGAGGAGGACAGCTACAACTAACTATACCGAGGGAAGCCAAGAGAAGATTCTGTTCCAGAAGAGTGAGGTGGTCCACATTGTCAAAAAAAGACATCAAGAAGAAGCAAAAAGAGGCACTTGTTTATTTCAGGTATAACTAACATCTCTGGGGGAAACAATGACAAAAAAGAATAGTGAGAACAGACTGAAATATATATAATATATAGTGCTGTCCAGAAAAAGTACCCTGAGGATAGGGAATCACTGGATTCATGAAATGGTATCAGCTAGTTTGTTAACTATATGTGAAACTGGATGGGAGTGATTCCCCTCCCCCCACCTACTTCATTCATTATTATTCTTATTTAGAGCAAAAGACTATACAGCACAGAGGCCAATTCCTTTAAACTGAAAACTAAATCAGGTATTCCATCTGAAGATACTGAATGAATGTTCAATACATTTTCTACCATGATGGATTAATGTGGGTGTGCCTTCCTGTCAATTTTACATCTTCTCTGACACCAAGGTCCCTTCCGGAGATGCCCAATTTTTGTGTTCCTGACTTATTCCTGTTCCACAAGTTGCTGGAAGCAGATAGTCAGCCAAACACATAACTAGTGGACTTCTAAATCTTTTATATTGCTTTTTTTTTTTTTTTGCTACGACAACCTTTATTGTTTCCATTTGGTCCACAGTTTTGGCAAGGGCTCCAGGGTGGTTAAAAAGCTGCCTAGTGGTTAAGGAAGAGGCTCAGGCAAAGCCCTGGCACCAGGGGGATGCCAGAGAGGCTTCTCAAAGGTTGCCGGGCTCCCAAGGTTCCAACTCGTTACACTGCCTTTTTTTTTAATTAAAAAAATTTTTTTTAAGTTTACTTATTTATTTTTGAGAGAGGGAGAGTGTGTGTGAGCAGGGGAGGGGCAGAGAGAGAGGGAAAGAGAGAGAATCCTAAGCAGGATCCACACCATCAATGTAAAGCCCGATGCGGGGCTCGAACTCATGAAACCATGACATCATGACCTGAGCTAAAACTAAGCGTCTAATGCTTGACCGATTGAGTCACCCAGGTGCCCCTTGTTACATTGCTTTTAAAAAGGAAAAAAAAAAATCTAGTAAACTTTTAAGAAATTCGTCATCACGACATGGTTAATCAAATATCAAAGACAATCTAAATGGCCTTGTTTTAGAAACAGGTGAATCAGGTGAATCAATTTCAAAATAATAACATGGTTTTTGTAGACTTTTATAGAAATGTGGAACTCAACATCCTATGTTTTGCTTTACTGAGACACACAGGTGTAAATCATGCACGGAGGAGACAGGAATAGCTTTCCAACTACAACTGGCAAAACTGGCAAATTCTGGGACCTCTCACCAGCATATAAAAATTCTTTAAGGTATCACACTTCTGGAAATTTTCACATTTATAGATTTAAGGTGATATAGCATCTAAACAGAAATCAGAAATAATTCCAGATATTAAGAACCAGAATATATATTGTGAAATATTATTTGTTACGATTTTCAAATACTCTTGTGTCTGATGATTAAAGAGCTACTTAGTAAGGACAAATCATTTAATATCTTTTCGTTATAATTTTTCTGATCCGAGAAGGACACTAAAGTTTCTCCAGTAATGCTCCGTGAAATATTTGATTTACTATCAAAATTCTAAAAAAGTTCTATGGATATTTTAATTTTAAAGGGCAAGAATAGGGGCATCTGGGTGGCTCAGTTGGTTAAGCGTCTGACTTCAGCTCAGGTCATGATCTTGCGGCTTGTTAAGTTTGAGCCCCACATACAGCTCTCTGCTGACAGCTCAGAGCCTGGAGCCTCCTTCAGATTCTGTGTCTCCTTCTCTTTCTGCCTCTGTCTCTGCCTCTGTCTGCCATGCTCTGTCTCTGCCTCTCTCAAAAATAAATAAATAAGTAAATGAATAAATAAATAGAAAAACATTAAAGGACAAAAATATAAAGCAGCCCTAATTCATTGTTAACATTTATTGCTGAGGGGAAAGAAGAAAGGAAAAAAAATACAGAGAAGCCAAAAAACCTCCAAAATTTACACCAAATCCTAACACTCAGCAATAACCACTCTATCTTGGATAGGAACTTTCTTAAAACTACAGTTTCTACAGAGGGTTTATTTTCTCCAACCCGTTAATTATGTAAGGACATGTTTTCATGTGTAAGCATTTTTTTTTTTTTTTAAGCTGAAGATGGGATTTATAGTTGGGCAATTGCTAGGGTAACCTGAGATCCTGGTCTGCCTGGGACAATCCTGGCTTGCTTGGGATTCCTAGTTTAGCCTCTTGTCTCAGCATTTTTATTAAGATCACCCCCTTTCACTCAAGGGTCAATGACAATGCATTCCATGGCAGTTTAGCAGGGCTAGCTAGGGCTCAGTAAGGGCCCAGCATTGTCAAAGCTATCCTATTTGACACAGAAGAGCTACTGGGTACATCCTAATATAAAACCCAGATTCCAGCCAGCCTTCTTGACATGAGGATGGTCTGCAATTTAAATTCTTTCTGAACCATCTTTGATTCCTTCACTGAATGAATACGGAATAGCTGAGCGTCCATCTAGGAGGGCACTGTAGTTTCCATGCAGACAGTGAGCAGACAGGCTCAGTCCTCTCTCCAAGAGAACTTCATGTCCACAGCTCAGCTCACTGCCTAATGGGGAACTGAGCGAAGCGGAAGATGGGTCCAGTGACTGGTCTTACTGAAAGCTGGGGATGCTCTTCCAAATATTTTATCTTTCTTCAACCAAATAATGTTGTATAGCACTCTTTTTGAAGTTTTTCACTGTCCAGTGCATTGGCAATTCTGTGATTCATACGAGAAATATACATACTGTATTTATTTATATGAGAGACAGCAGGGCAGAGATGGGCAGAGACAGAAGGAGAGACAGACAATCCCAAGTAGGTCCCACACGGTCAGCACAGAGCCTGATGTGGGGCTCAAACTCATGAACCATGAGATCATGATGAGCCAAAATCAAAAGTTGGATGCTTAACTGACTGAGCCACCCAGTGCTCCAACAATGTAAAAGATGTAGTACCTGCTTCAGAGAACTTAGAGTTTAAAGTATGAAGTACGTAAATAAAATTAAGCTATGATGTAGGTCCACACTCTCCAACGTCTTTCTTGACGGAATTTTTCAACTTTGCAATACCAAGTTTCGTATGTGAGCGTGTATTACCTGTCTTGTGAGTGAACTCAAAGGGAAAAAAAGATTTCGTTTCATGTATTTACTCCACAGCCAATTCTTCAGAAATGTTAAACATGTTATAGTAGTGAAAGATAAACTTTCTAGTAGTGCTTCTTTTAATTACCAGAACCTCAAGTCGATATTCTTTTCCTTTTATTTTTAAAAAAAGAACATTTTGAATAGAGTATTTCTCTTCCTTAGCCCAAACAAACACAAAAAATAGCAAACAAGTATTATATTGTTTTATATTTGGAGTCCAAGGACATTATTATCTTCTACTATTTAAGGAAGTAGAGTGTTCAATTCTTGTGACTGATAATTTAACCAAAAAAATCTAAACAAAGATTTTAGTATAGCCCTAAACTTAATTCTCTTTACTACTTATAATCATTCTTTTGTGAAGAATGGGATTTAAAGTCGGATATCTTGGAACTGAATCTCTACTAAATAATATTAATATAGTAAGTATAATTATATACTAATTAGTATAAGTAGCTGGGCAGCTTGCTATAAATACTATTATATTGAGCTATTCTTTATTTATATGAACCTCAGTTTTTCATCTGTATAATGACAATATCAATATCAGTTACCTCAATAGATTAATATGAGGCTCAAATAAATATAAGATGTATATTTTTAAGCTATACATACGCTTTATAAATATAAGGTGATATTTTTATTTTTATTTTTTTTAAGACAGAGGGAGACAGAGCACGAGTGGTGGAGGCCCAGAGAGGGAGACACAGAATCTGAAACAGGCTTCAGGCTCTGAGCTGTCCACACAGAGCCCCATGCGGGGCTCGAACTCACGGACTGTGAGATCATGACCTGAGCAGAAGTCGGACGCTTAACCAACTGAGCCACCCAGGCGCCCCTATTTTTATTGTTAAAAGGATTTTCACTAAGTTAGTCTCATCCTCAACTTGGTTGATTTCTTTGTACAGCACATTCCTACCAGTTGAGGTGGTCTGCCACCAGGTTGTGTTCAGAGAAGTAACATTTTAAGGCCAAGCAGGATCTTTGCAGTTGAATGTTTTACATGGCTAAGAACCACTTCTTTCCCAGAACTGATAGAGAATACAAACCAAGATGCTATTCTGCCTTAAGTGTGATTCTAAATGTAATTCTTGACTATCTTTCTTAAGGCATGAGTAGCAGTTTCTTCACTGACAGGGTTTATTTTTTATGGAGTCATTTCACAAAATGGTGGGGGGAGGTGTTAATGCTTCAGTGGTTCCCAATACCTTCAGAGTTCAGAATGAAATTTCGTAACTTGGCTAATAAAGCCTTCTGTGTCTTGAGCCTCGCCTGTCACCACTCCCTGCCTGAGACTGCACACTCCAGGCATACTCAATCACCAGGCACTTTCCTTCCATTCCTCCACATGTGCTGTGCTTTTCTCTCAGGTTTGCCTTGCTTTTTCCTCTGCTGCTCTTTTGCTCCCCTGATCTGGCTAGCTCTACTCATCAGTCAAGTACCAGCTTCTTCCAGGACACAGATTCTTCTGTGGACACCCCACTAGCCCATACTGGGTTGGGTAACCCAACATTATCACCGCAGCCTGTGCACCTGCTTCATGGCACTTGTTATGCTCTATCATAACGGCTAGCTTTCTAGTTGGTCTCCTACATCACACTGTAGACTGTAAGCTTCCAAAAGCAAGACAGCGGGATTTATTTACTGAAATGAGCCCAGCTCAGTACCCTGCAAAGACCAACTTCTTCATAAATATTTGTTGAGCAGATAAGTGAATATATGAAGTCCAAAAAAACCCCTGTATTACCTGGTACCTAGAAAAATAAGGGCAAGCAAAATCAGAATACCTTTAAGAACAGCTTCTACATCTTAAGGGCTTACTCTTAACTAAGAAATGAGTAAAATGGAATCATCTATGCCATTTCCTTACTACATCTTCCCAGAAATTCTGGAAGACTTGAATTGGGGTGCTCTTAGGCAGCTGCTCCATGACTCATCCCACATAGGTAAGTGTATGAGGGTATGTAATAACAAATGTTTATAGGCTGTTAAGTTGGAGCAACCACCACCTATAGTGGGAGGAGATGAAAGGCATGTTATGGGAAAGACAATAAAAGCTGAACTCTGAGTGTGTGTTTAAAGCTTTGGGGGTATATATAAAAGCATGACACATTTAACTATTTTATTGGTTTGAAAAAAGTTTTAATGTAAGTATCTTAGGCAATAGCTATATCTAAAAAAAAATCTGATAAAATTAGCAAACTAAACCCCAAGCCCCAAATGTTGGTCTCCATTATGTAGTTTTGCAAATTTTTCATACAGATTGTGGTTTGTCCTTTTACTTTAAAATTTACCACCTTTAGGGGCGCCTGGGTGGCTCAGTCGGTTAAGCGGCCAACTTCAGCTCAGGTCATGATCTCGTGGTCCGTGAGTTCAAGCCCCGCGTCGGGCTCTGTGCTGACAGCTCAGAGTCTGGGGCCTGTTTCAGATTCTGTGTCTCCCTCTCTCTGACCCTCCCCCATTCATGCTCTGTCTCTCTCTGTCTCAAAAATAAATAAACGTTAAAAAAAATTTTTTTAATTTACCACCTTTATAAAAGAATGCACATTTTACATTATTCTTTTTTTTAATGTTTATTTGAGTGAGAGAGAGAGAGAGAGAGACAGACAGACAGACAGTGTGAATGGGGGAAGGGCAGAGAGAGAAGGAGACACAGAATGTGAAGCAGGCTCCAGGCTCTGAGCTGTCAGCACAGAGCCCAACGTCGGGCTCAAATTCCTGAGCCATGAGATCATGACCTGAGCCAAGGTCGGATGCCTAACCGCCTAACGGACTGAGCCACCCAGGTGCCCCTTTACAACATTATTTTAACCAAGGTTGTAATTTTTATAAGAAAAATGTAGTATTTATAAGACAAAGAAACAAAATTGCATATTTGAAAAAAAATAATCTTAAAATATAAGGAAACATTCTATATTTGTACGAGGAAATGTCTGTATGGTTAACGGTGAATCTGTGTATTCCCCCACATGGCAAAGGATGACGTGATCCTTTATATGATTTGTCAATAATTATAAAGTCTGGACACAGAAACAGCAGGCCATTTCCTTCAGATATGTTCTAAAGGGTACAACAGTTTTCTCTACCCTTGCTTACATTTTTCCCTAAAGAATTATGGACTGTTATCTCTGTAGTTTACATATTAATTTCCCTTTTCTACATTTTTTTATGCATATGTGTGAAATTAATAGGATTGAAATATTGGTAGTTGGATCTTCTTCATTTTATTAAATCTTTAATATACAAAGTTGAAGTCGGTGGCATACTGAGCATTTGGGTTTCTTAATGGTTACTACATTTTAGGAAAGGGGCAGCCTCTCGGTGCTAAAGCTGATTGACTGCCTGTGATATTGTGATTTATAATAAGAAATATAGATTTGGTCTTCCATCTAGTTTGTGACACAAATCTCCGAAAGCCCTTGGCATTTCCTCTAGTGAGGAGAGCAATAAAGGTGTCTTTTGTTGTGTTCATGAGGCGACTTTTAGAAAGTACCTAAGGATAGGGACCAGCTGCCAGTGGAGCCAACCCTGTGATTAGACATTTGGAACTTTGAGTCCTACCTCTGGCCTCTAGGGAGAGGAGAGGGGCTGGAAGTTGATTTAATCTCTGGCAGACAGTGATTTAATCAGTCATGCCTATGTAATGAAGCTTCCATAGAAACTCAAAAGGATTAGGTTTAGAGAGTTTCCAGGTTGGGAACACATGGAGATTTGGGGAGAATGGAGAGCCTGGGGAGAGCATGGAGGCTCTGTGCCCTTACCTCTGCCTTGCCCAGTGCATGCCTTCTGTCTGGCTGTTCCTGTTATATCCTTTTATAATAAACCAGTCATCTAGTAAGTAAAATGTTTCTCTGAGTTCTGTGAGCTGCTCTAGCAGATTAACTGAACCCAGAAAGGGGTCTTTTTTTTTTTTTTTTAAAGTAGGCTTCACCCCCAGGGTGGAGCCCAGTACAGAAACCAATGTGGGGCTTGAACTCACAGCCCTAAGATTAGGTCCTGAGCTGGGATCAGGAGTTGGATGCTCAACTGACTGAGCCACCCAAATGTCCCCCGAGGAGGGGGTCTTGGGGACCTCTGATTTATAGCCAGTCACTCATGAGTATAGGTAACAACCTGGGCTTATGCCACTATCGGAACTGGGGTGGTGGGGAGCAGTCCTGTAGGACTGAAACTTTAGCTTATAGAATCTAATGTTATCTCCAGGAGATAGTGCTAGAATTGAGTTCAGTGGCAGGGCACCCAGCTGGTGTCCTGAGAATTGCTTGTTGGTGATATGGGGAACCTCCAACCCCACACACAAACATTGGAATCTGGACTCAGAACACCATTACCTGCCAAAGTGACAAAAAGTACGTATCCTTTTATTTTTTTTTTTAATTTTTTTAAAACATTTATTTATTTTTGAGACAGAGACAGAGCATGAGCAGGGGAGGGGCAGAGAGAGAGGGAGACACAGAATTTGAAACAGGACCAGGCTCTGAGCTGTCAGCACAGAGCCCAACTCACAGGGCTCGAACTCACGGACTGTGAGATCATGACCCGAGCCAAAGTCGGATGCTTAACGGACTGAGCCACCCAGGCGCCCCAAAAAGTATGTATCCTTAAAAAGTTGTATGATAGGCTTGACCTCTGTACAAAAACCTGATAAAATAAGTACTTTTTTTCCCCCAAAATGTTTATTTATTTTTGAGAGAGAGACTATGTGTGTGCACTTGTGCACAAGCTAGAGAGGGGCAGAGAGAGAGAAGGAGACACAGAATCCGAAGCAGGCTCCAGTCTCTGAGCTGTCAGAGCAGAGCTCAACACGGGGCTTGAACTCATGAATTATAGATCATGACCGGAGCCGAAGTCAGATGCTTAACCTACTGAGCCACCCAGGAACCCCCTAAAATAAGTACTGTATTGAAAACATACTCATTTTACAGCGCCTGGCCAGCTCCATTTGTAAAGCATGCAACTCTTGATCTTGGGGTCATTAGTTCAAGCCCCACATTGGGCGTAGAGTTTACTTAGAAATAAAAATAATAATAACAATAATATTATAAAAACATATTTATTATAGTAGCAAATCAGACAAAGTTCGTGGGATTCCCAGAAATATAAGATGCAAAATACAAGAGTCCTATAAATAGAAGATGCAAAAATGAGCACACAAAAAAGGAAAGGTATGGGCAGCTAAAGTGTTTGACTCTTGATGTTGGCCCAGGTCATGATCTCATGATTGGTCGTGGGATTGAGCCTGGTGTGGAGCCTCCTTGAAAATCTCTCTCTCCCTCTGTCCCTCTCCCACTCATGTATATGTGCTCTCTCTCTCTCTCTCTCTCTCAAAAAAAAAAAAAAAAGAAGGAAAGGTAATTTCTATCTCTTGCTCTTCTGAATGTGCCAGGCACATATTAGGGGCTTTGAAAACATTGTTGTCCAAACCTCTCAACAATCCTATGAAGTAGGTATTATCGTTCTGTATCCCACGAGCCTTTCTTCAGAGAGGTTCAGTAACTTTCTCAAAGCTGTGTAAGGTGGGTCATTTACACATACTGAAGTCACAAGAAAGGCATGGGACATCTGGGATGACCCCCTCTCCCTCCTCCTCCCCACCCTGCAATCTAGTCCACCACAAGGGTAGGTAGTTTAACCTCCGAAATATCTCTTGAACCTTGGACTTCTCTCCAAATCCACTGAGCGCTGGTCAGTCACCGTGACCTCATACCTTCACCGAGGCAAGAATCTCTGTATCAGTTCGCCTCTGCTCTCTTCCCCCCTCTCCTGCGATAATTCTCTGTGACAGAAGCTGCCACTTCACTGCTTACAACCCTTTAATGTTTACTCCTCTTCTAAGATAAAGGCCCCAATCCTAAAATGTCTCATAGGCCTCTGCAAGACCTGGATGCTACCCACTTTTCCAAGCTCTTTGCCGCCACCCTGCTTGCATTTTCCACATCCAGCTGCGCTAGCCTAAGTTCAAGTCCGCCACCTCAAGGGCTTGGCATATTCATTTTTCCAATCATTCCATGACTGTGTATTGCACAGGTAGGATGGCCAGGCAGGCTTCTAAGAGCTCCCTCACATGTGGCTCTCTCTGCCTGGAGAACGACGCAGAATTTCCCTTGAGACTGGCACCACTTACTCAGCCTTCTGACCTCACTTCCTCAGGAATCCCCCCAATTCCATGCTTTTCTTCTGTTTATGCTTTCATAGCACCCAACACTATTCTCTTGTAGAACTTATCATAGTTTTTAGCACTTTTGTGTGATTATTTTGTTAAAATCTGCCTCCCACAGGAGAAGTAGCCTCTGTGATATTTTATGTGCTCTGTTTGGGACTGATCCTGTTTCGTCCTCCATTGTACTCTTAGAACCTGATATGGTGACTGACTTATGAAATACTTTTGCATAAATAAGTGATAAGAAAGACCATCTGTTGAAATCTTTGCAGAAATAATCTAAAATATGATTTGTGAATATACTACCAATGAAGGTAATAACAAAACTCAAATTTATGGGAAATTCCAGAGAGACTTCTAACTAAAGACACATTGATTTACAATGTAATAGTTAAAATAAATGTAACAATTTGTTGTGTAAAGATAAAACACTCAGGAAACTAATGACAAATGATCACTTAGGTAGCCAGTGTCAAGAATCTGTCAGAGATTCTTTACCACTAACCACTGACCCAGATGTTTTATTTCTTGCTGTCTTCTTCCATTTTTAAATTTAGAAATTTACCAGTCCCCCGCCCAAAGTAGAGATAAAGGTGCTTTATCAGATGACTTAAGCTTCTTTTTTCTTTTTAATTAAAAAAAAATTTTTTTTTTAACACTTATTTATTTTTGAGACAGACAGAGACAGAGCATGAACACGGGAGGGGCAGAGAGAGAGGGAGACACAGAATCTGAAACAGGCTCCAGGCTCTGAGTGGTCAGCACAGAGCCTGACACGGGGCTCGAACTCACGGACCATGAGATCATGACCTGAGCCGAAGTCGGCCGCTTAACCGACTGAGCCACCCAGGCGCCCTGCCTTAAGCTTCTTAAAAATATTCCTTTTGAGGATTTTTTTCTCCTGTTTAATTTTATAGTCTCTAAAAAGATTCTTTTAAAAAATCATTTTAAAAAAGATTTTATTTTTTAAAGTAACATCTAGGGGTGCCTGGGTGGCTCAGTCGATTAAGCGTCTGACTTTGGCTTAGGTCATGATCTCGTGGTTTATGGGTTCGAGCCCTGCGTCGGGCTCTGTGCTGGAACCTACTTCGGATTCTGTGTCTCCCTCTCTCTCTGCCCCTCCCCTGTTCATGCTCTGTCTCTCAAAAATAAATAAATGTTAAAAAATTAAAAAAAAAATTAAGTAATCTCTATACCCAATGTTGGGCTTGAACTTACAACCTTGATCAGGAATTAAATGCTCTACTGACTGAGCTGCCAGGTGCCCCTGGGTCATCTGCAGTTTCAACTTCTGACCACCCAACCCACTCCAAAATCAGGGAGGTAGCAGAGGTTGTGAAAAGTATATAGATCTCTATCTGGTAGTCTTGGACTCCAGTCTCAGCTCTGTCACTAAATACTTCTGAAAACCCAGGGTCCCAGTTTCTCACTTGCAAAATCAAGATGTGCTGGAGACTGGATTATATGAGTCTTTTTAGAATTAAAGTTTGATTTTTTAAATAGTTGCAGAATATAATATACACAGTTGCATGCATTTTGTCTCCTCTTGGGGCTTATCACAAAGAAGGTTAAATTTATGAATTTACTTTCTGTGGACAACTGGTCCATTTCCCCAGCCACACACAAATCTCATTGTAAATTAATACCTCATGAACACTTGAGTAGTGAATCAGCTTTCTGGAGCCTTGTCAAATTCAAGTTTTTTTGTTTGTTTTATTTTGTTTTGTTTTGTTTTCAAGAACTTGTTTATTTAATTGCAATTACAAGAAATTCAAGTTTTTGAGGCTGTAAACTTAAGAATCAAACTTTGATCTACGGTGTCTACAAAGATAAAGGCAGCATCTAAAATACCCTTGAAAGAAAACCACCACCACCACATCCTATACAGCATTAAAATACTGGTGAATCCAGTCACGATACATGATTACAGAATTCGTAGGAAAGGAAGAAGTGTACCTTCTTTCCAAATTGCTTTCTAAGTTAGTCTGGGTCATGGCTGCATGACTGAGAATGGTAGTAGAGAAATTTAATAAATAGATCTCTAATAGTGATTTTTGCTTTTCTTGCTACATAACAATTATATGTGGTAGAGAAGAAAGAGTGCCCCTAGTAAATGTCAACCATACTTGTTTATAAAAAAAGGAAATGAATTTCAGAGTTAGTTCTAGCCCATAAGTACAACAGCAAAACGTTCTACATATATCTGTCTAAATCATTTTGATCTTAAAACACCCACAACAGTCTGCATCAACTTCTTAGTCCAGAGAAAATTAAATATTTGAAATCCAGGCTCTTTCTATTTTAGGGTGATTACTGCTTTTTCTCATCTATACTATAGCTTTTGGGTTTAATTATAGGAGTCTTGTTTTATTTTTCCAACATTAAAGAATCTTTGCCTCCCTGTTTTTATAATAATCCTCTAGGAACTTAAAGGGACACTTATTTCCCAGTGAATACTGTCCTTTCAGATTTGCCTTGGAATGAACAATGGTGATGGTTCAAATGATAAGTACTGGGAACCAGGGATAGAAAATTCTGGAATTAGTGTGGCCATTATCAGTTTACTGCAAATACAGCAGAATGGACCTTCACGTCTTTACTATTTTTTAATCAGTGTGTGTGTGGAGGGGGATATTAGTGGTAAAGGGTGATTTAAATTTAGGATACACCAATATAAGTCAACATATTGGAAAGGTACAATAAACCATTCATTGTTCTTAGCATTCATTCAAGTATTTATTCATTCATGGGTTCATTCATTCATTCATTCAACATTTCTGAGAAGCGACATGGAGTTTGAAAAAGAAATAAAACATATACTACCTGTCTTCAAGTGGCTAGCAGGTCAGTGAGAGAAAAACAAAAGTAACAGTATTATGGTATGTAAGTGTCATGATAAGGAAAAAAAGAATTTGTGGGAGATTTGAAGAAATACGTCAAAAAACGCTTGGGGCCGAGCAGAGAAGACCCCTTGGCAAGGCTTGACTTCCCAGTGAGTTTTCCCAAGACATACAGGAAGCCAGGCAGCAGGCAGGAGGAAACAGTAGTACATCCAAGAAAGCTTTCAAGAAGACAAGACGTGTCCCTGCTGCAATAACCAACAGAGAAGAACAGTGAAGCTTCTGATATCAGGCTGAATAAAATCTTCATGTAGCACTTTATTTTCAGTGTACAACTAAAGGGAATCACAGATGTTTACTTAAATGGTCCATATGGTTCCCAATGAGGACATTACAAACCCAAAATGAATCCTGTTGGTTGTTCAAAATTATAATACTGAGAAGAGTGATTAGATTTTAAACTATATTGTAGAGTGTTGCCTGAGGGGGCATGAGGAATGTGAAGAACCGTAAAGCTAGTATACTTGTAATGAGTTCAAGAATCAGAGTGACTTCATTTTAAAAAGGGTTAACAAAGTCGTTGAGGTTGTGAATCAACAGCATGACAGTCTGTTGATTTTGAAAGCAACCCAGATTTGTATGAGGAAAACAGAGAGGACTTAAAGTGGTTCAGGCTAAGTCCTGGTGTCACCCACGAAGTTAGCTTCCTAATTTCTTATCCCAGATTATAGCTGTCAATAAGATCTTGCTTTTGCTGTGTCTACTGTGTGGTTACATGGACTATTTATCCAGCTGAAGAGATATTTTTCTATGACATGCACTCTTTGGTAGTTCCTTTGGTAATAACCCAAATCTCTGATAAGATAACTATTAGTTAACAAACATGAACTCTCAAATGCTTTATAGGCCTTGAGTAAATTCAAAGGATAATAACAGATAGCCTCAACTGGTGATAGCATTCCTTACTAGTGATGACTAGGTCATCTCTCACCTGAGGGAGTTTATTCCAAGAGTCAAAACACAGCACCCACAGGAAAGCACAAAGCTGTCCTTTGTGCAGGTTATGGGAAAGTCCGATGAGGTGATCCTGTGTACTACCTGGTTACTGTAATTCTGGAAACCAGTGACTATGATCTCCAAGATGGATACCTACTGTTCCGCAAGGCTGGATGCCTGCCTTTGGATGTCAGAAAATCAAAAACTTTATGAGTATGTCACTTGTTGGCATTCAAAAGCCAGGCATTTCTCCTGTTGCTTCCACACACCCTCCCTCCAGAAGTGGCCCATAAATGACAGAGCCAAGTCACAGAACAAATCCTGTTTCTAGTTCAATGCTGCAAACATAGATTAAGTCATATCTTGGAATTCCTCCATCGAGAAAACTTACAAGAAGCAAAGCAACTTTTCAAAGCATAGCAAAATAAACATTTACTCCATGACTTACTGAACTTGGCACGCGGAAAATATGCACTTCCAGTAAAGTTAGTGAGTTAACTAAGGCACCGACTTCACCTTCCTGGCTGCTTAAGGCCACAGACCGCTCTGGGAGGCTAATCTTACTTGTGTTCCTAATCCCACCACTAAATCTATTATTTGAGGCAAAGCATGTAACCTTCAGCTACTCCAGCTCTTTGTCAATAGGACAATGCTGCTGGCTATCAGCACATTTACTGGGATAAATGCTTGATAATTAAACATGTTCTTTTAATATAAACACTGTTTTGATGGTACACACTGGAAAACTATGAAGCATGTAAATAATTTGAAAATGTCAGTTTGGGATGAGGTGCTAAAAATTGTGAGTCATTTCAAGAGATTTTCCTAAATTGAGGAGATTTGTGGGAGGGGAATGCAGGCATTGGAAATTTCAAATAAGAGATTTAACTCAACAAGAATTTACTGAGGACATTGTGCCAGCCCTGTAATTAAGCTTTCCGGGCAGTACAAAAGAAACAGGAGAGTGGGTCTTCAGGGAAATGGTTGGGGAACAGCCCCAGGTGGCGGAGGGTGTTCCAAATGAGTGGAAATATAGGATACAATGCGGGGGCTGGCATCAGAAGAGATTATGGTAAACTAGTGAGGCCCAGAAGTTTTCACCGAAGTGCTACATTTAAAGCTGGATCCTTAAGAAAGGTAAGATCTGGAAAAATTTTAAAAAGGGGAACAGAATTACACATGAACGTAATGGCATGGTCTAAGGCAAGAAGATGGGAATGCAATAAAATACCTCTGTATCGTGTATGACCATCATCACATATTTGTTCATTCCAGCCAATATGCCCTAGCAATAGTACTTTCCATGCTTTGTTGATCTGGTTACCATGAAAAGCTCTAGCACAAAATGCATCTATTCAAAATAAATTTGGAGAATTATTTAAAGCATGCAACTTTTCTCTGCCTCTCTTTTTTCCTTTTTTTTTAATAGTAAAACTACCCTGTACTGAGCGTTTGCTTATGTGCCAAGCACTGGGGCTGAGCACTTTACGTGTGTTATTTCATTTACTAGGACTTAGGCATGGCACCATACCTAGAATTTATGCATGTCTGATTCCAGGTCCTTACCTCTGTGCTGTCATTTACACAGACTAATGTTGCCTGATTCTCTCTGGGAAATCTTTTTGGGATTTTCAGTGCATTCTTATGGGTCAGATTATTCACCCTAGTAATTTTGCAAAGTGATGTCTCAGATTACAGCTTTCCCTGTATCTTCTAACTGCACTACAAATCCTTTCAGAGAAGTATCATTTGGGCAAACTGTATTACGTGACCTACTCAAAGTGAATGATATTTGCTTCTATTTATTTTTTAAAAAGTTTTTAACTTGTTTATTTTGAGAGAGACAGAGAGAAAGCAGGGGAGAGGCAGAGAGAGAGGGAGAGAGAGAATCCCAAGCAGGCTCTGTGCTTATAGTGGGCAGCCCAACGCAGGGCTGGTGGTGGGGCTCAATCTCACGGTTCGTGAGATCACAACCCGAGCAGAAATCAAGAGTCAGAAGCTTAGCCAACTGAGCCACCCTGGCGTCTCAAGAGACCAGTGTTTACACATAATGTCAGCAGCAAGCACACAGTTTAAAGGATTATCTCAACACATCTAGGGAGCATCAGGTCCTCTTTTTGCAAATTCAGGGGAGGTAGGACCTGAGAACTGAGGATACCTGAAAAGGGAAGCAGAGCGAAAAGTAGCGAGTGACTTCCCTTCGTGCACTCCGTTGCTTTTATTCTAGATAGTCTTGTTGAGCTGGACTCTGATGTCTGCACTGCCCCCTGACAAAGCTGCTGAAACCCCAAGTCTCGGGGGGACCACCTCCTGCTCGCCCTCCTCCGTCTCTCCCAAACACAGACCGTACTGTTCTACAGACTTTCAAACTTCACATGTGAAGTGATAGTTCGTTTAATATTAAATTATTAACATAGAGCTTTAGAAATTAATTATAAAAACACAGAGACTCATATTTAAGAGAGCATTACGGAAAACCTCAGAGTCACATATTTTCAGGCAATTTTCTGAACTAAGCCAACCAATCTGAAGTTTTCTTTCTGTTTCTGTAATGAAAATGCTGAAGTCTGTCATGGACAGATTTTTTTATTTTACTTTTATTTTTTTTTAATTTATTTATCTTTGAGACAGAGCATGCAAATGAGGGAGAGGCGGAGAGAGAGGGAGAGAGAATCTCAAGCAGGCGTCAAGCCTGACCTGAGCCCAACCTGAGCCGAAACCAAGAGTGGGACGCTTAACCAACGGAGCCACCCAGGCACCCCATGGACAGAGTTTTTTTTAAAGAAGACTACATTTTGCTGTGATTGTTGTGTCCTACTTGTCATCACTGCAGTCCTCCATTATGTGAACTTTGGGGGTCTGCACTAGGGCTGGGGTTTTTTCTGCAGGCGTGTTAAAGTCACCACTGCAACCCTCAATGCCCAGATTGAATATTTGCATCCTAGCTTAAGCAGTTAAGTTTTAACTTCCTTTTGATGCAGCATTACTAGGTGGGCCTGAAGTGAAAATGCGACCTTACATAATGAACCTAATATTAACCACACTTAACTGGGAGAGAAAAACTAGACAGACATTTTTAAAAATTAATTTTGTGGTGCTTTTGATAGATGAGTTCAAAATATACCAGAAACTGAATGCAACAGGAAATTTTAGGATAAAAAGCCAAAAAATAGGGCAAAAAAAGCTAGTTGAATAGATATTCACTTGGTGAAACTAATAGTGTAATGGACGTCACTGGTGGCTACTCAGAAATAATAAAAACAAAGTCTATTCAGGAAAAAAAAAATTAATAAATATGTGAGTCAGACAAGGAAGTAAAAGCAATGGAAAATGGACTCTCAGGCCTTCCTTTGTTTCCTTCTAAATGTGCTTATCACTCGCCTCCTCAAAATGCTTCAGGACCAGCTATTTATGCAACCCACCTGCCTGCCTGTCCCTCTCCTGAACTTGGCATTTATCACCTTCTAATATGCTACATAATTTCCTTATGTTTATTTGTATTATCTATCTACCCCCCACTAAAATGCAAGTTTCTCAAGGACAAGCACTCTTGTCTGTTTTGGTAACTGATTTATCCAAAACACATAAAAGAGTTCCTGGGCCAGAGTTAATCAATCAATCAATCAATCAATCAATCAATCAAAGTTAAGCATCTTCTGGTAGTAACTACAGCAAATTCATAGCTCAGGAATGGAGAAGTAATGACAAGTGAATTCAACAAATGAGATTTATAAAACAGGAGTGGTAACATTGGGAAGAATAGTAATCACAAAAAAAATAACTACCATTTGTTGCGTGCTTGTTATGTACTACCACTCTTAAATGCTTTATGTCTAGTGTCTCATTCAACAACACTGAGACAGGATATTACTACCATTCTGACTTTGTGGATGAGGAAAGGGAGGTACAAGGATCATAAGTAACATAACATTAGTGAACTGGGAGTGGCTGGGCTAGGATTTTAACCCAAGAAGTGTGGTGAAGAGTTTGTACTTCCTAATCACATGCAAGCACAAATCATCCTGGAAAGTGGATTACTAAGGCAAATGGGTTTTATCACGTTTACTTGCTCTCCAAGAGAAAGAGAAATGGGAGTGAATCTGAAAGCCCCCCCTTTTTTAACTTCATTTTTTTTTATTGGGATGCCTGGCTGGCTCAGTGATTAAGTGTCTGACTCTTGATTTTGGCTCAGGTCATGATCTCACGGTTCGTGGGTTTGGGCCCCACATCAGGCTCTGCACTGACAGGGCAGAGCCTGCTTGGGATCCTCTCTCTCCCTGTCTCTCTCTCTGCCTCTCCCATGCTCTCTCTCAAAAAATTAATTAATTAATTAAAAAAAATTATTATTGAAGTAGAGTTGGCACGTAATGTTATATTAATTTCAGGTGTACAACCTAGTGATTCAACAATTCTATACAATATGCAATCAAAGGAAACCATCCAAAAAATAAAGAGGCCATCTACTGAATGGAAGTCTCTTTTAAAGTTATTTTTGAGAGACAAGGGAAAGGGGCAGAGAGAGAGGGAGACAGACGATCCAAACTGGGCTCTAACCTGACAGCAGTGAGCCCCATGCGGGGCTCAAACTCACAAACCGTGAGATCATGACCTGAGCCGAAGTCGGATGCTTAACTGTCTGAGCCACCCAGGTGCCCCAGGAGTCCCTTTCAAAAATGTCAATATTGGGGCGCCTGGGTGGCTCAGTCGGTTAAGCATCTGACTTTGGCTCAGGTCATGATCTCACGGTTTTGTGAGTTCAAGCCCCGTGTTGGGCTCTGTGCTGACAGCTCGGAGGCTGCTCGGGATTCTCTCTCTCTCTCTCTCTCTCCCCCACTCGTGCTGTCTCTGTCTCTCTCAGGAAAAGTAAATAAACTTAAAAAAAAAAAGTGCCAATATCATGGCAAGAAGCACACCTGAAACTGGCACCGTGGGACTGTCAGCAGGGGATTAATGGACAGTGAGCCAAGTTCACCAAAAGAGCACAAATTGGGGTAGTGGGCAGGGGACATGAGAAGGAAAAAGACATGGGGAGCAGAGTAGGGAGCTACAAAAGATGAACTTTTATGTTAACTCTACTGGAATTAAAAAAGAGGAGCTTTGGCATATTCTATTTTGAACATGTCACCAGCATGTGTTCTGTCAGTGACAGCAAAACATTTCCTGACCTGCATGTTGCCAGACTACTCTCAGCCTTTGCAACAAGATTAGAAGATGCAATTTGAGTTAAATACTACCGTTTAATTATTTTTACTCCTTTTTTTTTTCCCCAAAAAGGGGTATGAGGTAGTAGTGTATCGTAAACAGAGCAAATGGTCCTAATAAATAACAATGGTTATTTGGAAATAACCTAGAACAAAGGGTACTTTCTCCTTTTCTAACCGTGTGTGTGCAGTTGTTCATCACTGGTCATAAAAAGGAGATGACTTCTCTGAGAAGCAAGTCCCTGGTTACCATTAGTAAATGTCACTATGAAACGTATTTACCAAAAGAATTTTATTTCCCCAACTATATTCTGTTCAAGAACATCAAAGGGCAGAAAGCATAAGGAAAAAATTATGACACCCCATCCATGCAACATAATATATATCCCACATATACGTATACACAGAGTAATTATAAATAACTTTTGCTGTTTAGCTTGTTTGCCCCTTTTTGTTTTTCACTGAAAGGCCCAGAAAGAAGAGGAAAGTAACACAAAGTCATTAACTTTATTGCAATCTAGTCTTTCTTGTTTCAGAGCCACCAAAACATTTTTAGATTTAATTTTACTGGTAAATAAAACACTTCTAAAGTTCAATAACAAGTTAACAGTCCAAGTTTGGTTTTTTTTCCCCTTTCTCCTTAAGCCATATTGACCTTTATAGAAGCAAAAGAACAACATTTGACATTTCGCGGAAAATAAAGACACATAATTTAGTAATTTTTAACCAATCACCACACGTTACAGCTTTAGAGTTGCTCAACTCTTTCCAGACACAAATGTCTCACAAGTATGCTTCATATTCTTTTAAAATCACAAGTAAATAAACAAAATTTTAATTAGATGAGCCTGTATCACATATTTGGCTGACGTCATGCTCTCCTCTCTGGGAAAAAAAAAAATCCATTAAAAAAAGAAAGAAAGAAACACAAGACCCAGATGACACTGGGCACGAAAGACTTGCTTTTGTCTTAAATCTTGTGCTTCATTTCTTTCTTTTTAAAAAAAGTTTTTAAAAAATGTTTATTTATTTTTGAAAGAGAAACAGAGTGCAAGAGAAAACAGAGTCGGGGAATGACAGAAGGAGAGGGAGACACAGAATCTAAAGCAGGCTCCAGGCTCTGAGCTGTCAGCATGGAGCCCAACATGGGGCTTGAACTCAACAAACTGCAAGATCATGACTTGAGTGAAGTCAGATGCTTAACCAACTAAGCCACCCAGGCGCCCCTAGTGCTGCATTTCTGAACTACAGCTTGATCAAGCCTGAATTGCAGGTCCTGACATGGTGGACAGACTTCTGGCCCAACTCTCACACCATGAGAAAGAAACACACCCATGAGCTTGGGGTCTGACATTTCTTTTGACTTGCCCCATGTTTTTATCTGCTTACATAGCCTGTTCCTCCACTTGGAATAAAAATAGTCTGTTGCCATAGCTAAAGTATGGAAAGAGTCCAAATGTCCCTTGATGGATGAATGGATAAAGAAGATGTGGTATGTGTATATATGTGGTATGTATATATATATGTGTATATATATTTATATATGCACAATGGAATATTACTTGGCAATCAAAACAAATGAAATCTTGCCATTTGCAACTACGTGGATGGAACTAGAAGGTATTATGTTAAGCAACATTAGTCAGAGAGAGAAAGTCATATGACTTCACTCATATGAGGAATTTAAGATACAAAACAGATGAACATAAGGGAAGGGAAGCAAAAATAACATACAAGCAGGGAGGGGGACAAAACATAAGAGACTCAAATATGGAGAACAGAGGATTACTGGACAGTTGTGGGAGGGGGGATGAGCTAACTGGGGTAAGGGACATTAAGGAATCTACTCCTGAAATCATTGTTGCACTATATGCTAACTTGGATGTAAATTTAAAAAATAAATAAATTATTAAAAAAATAAAATAAATAAAAATGCACTTTCAGCCCACCAAAAAAAAGAAAAAAAAAAAAAAAAAGAAAAAAGAAAGTCTGTTGCCTCCATCTCAGCCATTGGCACTGCTCCTATTTTTGGTCAAGATGTCCAACAGCCTGGTGGATGGATGCACATGTTCAAGGAGCAAGTTCGGAAGGGACACAGAGCATTCCCATGGTCTTGTTCTTCAGCTCTTCTACTTCTACTTTTGATGGCTTGTTCTTACAGATGAGGAGCAGGAATGAATGGCTCTGCACCCTCCTTTCTACGTTTCCTTTATCTCTTCGGTCTCCCACAGAATCTCATTCCCCTCAGCACGGATGTACCTCAGCTTACCAGGCACAGCTGAGGAGGCTCTCACTCAACTTATGCCCATCATGTGCCTTTTCCCCATTTATCAAAAATAACTGGATCTGTGTCTGCTCTGAGCCACAGATCTGAACAAGGTCTTTGCAGTCATCCAGAACAGGCTCAGAATGGCCAGCATCTCCTTTTTCCCCTCTTGGACCAGCCATGGACTGGAAGGTCACTTGAGGGGATGGATCATCCTGAGGCCACCCTGGAAGCTGGGGTTTGTTCCAGATTATGTTCAGAAAAGGGGTCCAAGAATTCTTAAAACAACTCTGATTTTTAAAAATGTTTGGTCTACAAAATTTGTCAAAGACAGAGCTGGAAAAGTCTCTTTTCCCTGATCCACGTGGACTACAAGGGAGGGCTCCAGTTCATTATGATGAAGCCTTCAGTGCGTGCCTACTAGGTGAGCCAGAGGTCCAAAACGGGCAGCTCGAGCACTGCCTGCCAACAGGTTTTGATTGGCCCGCACAGTATTTAAAGGTTGTCTTTAAATAGTTGCCAGTATTAACAAATTAGGAGCTCTCACATAAAAATCTGGTTTCTGGCTTCTCTAGAAAAATCAGAAGATCTGGCTGACGCTCGATCTGCTTCCTGTCTAGCAAATGCTTAAGTGGAGCCAAGTAGCTGCTGACCCATTAGACAAGGCACTCTGGCTCTTGACCACAGGCCCTGCCTGGTCTGCTTTCGGCCTTCTATAGACATGGCCTGTGCACCTACTGGTGTAAGCATGCTAAGTACCTAAGGAGAGGCTGGTAGAGGCAGTATGTTCTTTTCGGCAGATGTTTGGCAGGATTTGGCTCACGCTCTTCTCTCACCTTTTTCTATCCCCTTTCTCCTCTGATCTGAACTGTCCTTATGCCGCTTAGACACTTCAGGAGGCCAAGCAAAGGCAAAATGCCACCGCTCTCTGATGTCCTTGCGTCTGGGACTTCAATTGTTGCTCTGGCTGGAAAAGGCTTGTTAGTGACGAAGATATATAACTCACATTAATTGAGCCAACTCTGTGTCAATAAAAAGATACAGTCATGCCAAGGCAGAGAGTTCTGAGGGCCAAAGAAGAAGTGAATGTGCATGATTTTCTTTTTTCTTTTTTTGCTTTATAGCTGTAGATGAGCTTATATGTACTTAAGTAGCATTACAATAATAAAACCAACACTGGGGATCTGTAAGAATTTTTCTCAGTCCTGCCTTATAGAATCTTCCTCGGTTTGTACCATGTGCCTGACACTTGGTCTGCTCACTGGGGAGGCTTGTCCTTGACTCTGTTCTTGCCTAATGGCTGTTACTGGTGGATTTTCTTTCATTTCTTAATGCGGGCCCAAAATTGGGCTGCAAAGTTGATAAATAGAAGGGTGATGTCTGAAGTCAAGTAACAAGAGCTCTAAAACACTTCTTTGTTTCAACCTGCAACTATGGAGATTACGCCCAGCCTCCGTATTTCAGGACGGTTGCCAGCTCTCTGCTTATAAAATAGCAGAGGCTAGCTCTTGGTGACCCGCAGCGGGAAAATCGCTGCGGGGCCAGGTGCTAACTTGGTAACACAGAGGCAAAAGACAACTCGGGGAGATTTTCAAAGCGTGTCAGGGCCTCCAGCGGCAAGGCGCCTGTGGACTGCCCAGCAGTGGTGCGGCTACATTTCAGTCTTTCTCACAGCTCTGAAAACACACGCGGCCAAGTCCTGGCTGACTTCAGGGAGCCAGTTGCCCATCTAGGATTCCTCCCAGCACCTGCCATTATTAACTGCTACTAGGAATGTGCACTGCTTTCCGAAATGGCACAAAGCTGGATGTTTTATTTCTTTTCACCAGTTCTGAAGTGGGAAATTCACCGTGTCTCCTAAAACAAAACAACAAAAAGCCCCTGCTGAACACTATTAGGTGGATTTTTGGGGGTTTTGTTTGTTTTTTTTTCAGTGCAGAGCGGGGTCCTCGGGTGTGGAAGGCTTGCTCTCTCAGGGGATAAGCCATACATAGTAATCGTTAGGATTACTGACAGAGTCCCGAATCTGTGAGAATGATCAAGACAGATAAAAAAGGAGAACAACGGGGTACAATAGAAAACAGATGTTGAAAGGGAGGGAAGGATGACCAGCTATTGCAGCTGATGAAACAGAGATGGTGATGGGAAGGGAAAGAAGAGAAGTGCCAGCGATTTTAGAGGGATGCTAAGTTCAGGGGCTCTCTCCATGTACCTCCTCTAGACTTTAAGGATTAAATCAGCTTCCACTTCAGTGTCTAATGTGCAGCGTCCTAAGCCCCAAGTGCCCCTGATTCAACTCAGGAGGTTCTGAGCATGGTAAGAGAGGCTATGAGAGGCTATGAGGTGAGACGCATGGGAGATTTATGTCAGGGCCCCTGGTCTCACGAAGATTACACTCTGGATTACAATTTTATTTAGTGCATTTATATATTACTTATTTATGGCAAATGACTTTCATGCTGCTCTGGGCTCGCAATGTCAGCCACTGTCGGTGGGAGGGGCAAGATCGCCCAGGATTAGGTCCTGTGTTTCAGCAAAAGAAACTCCCTGGTGGGTGGCTGTCTTTGAACTTGTCTTTATGGATGGAATGCAAGAGGTCAGGTGTAAAATTTGCTGTGGTTAAGGTATTTACAAAACAATGAATTTTTTTTTACTAAGCTTTTTTTTTTAAGTTCTTTAAATTGTTTTTAATAGATGCCATAATAATGTGGCACAAAGGCTTTGCTCCTGTCACCCCTCCCCAACCCTACGCTTACCCCAGGGCCTTTTCAGTGCTATTTCCTTTCATTCTTCCACAGAAACTTCATTTAAGCTAGTCAAAGATAACCATGCTCTCTTCCATCTTGTGCCTTTGCCCATCCTTTTATCTGAAGAACATGAAAAGACCTTCCTCTCCTCCGAACGCATCCAAATTTGGTATACTCTGTGGCCCCGCTCTACGACCCCATCTTTCACAAGGCCATCTCTGGCTTTTCAAGACCTTTCTATGCACTTCTCTATTATTATTACTAAGAATAATTGCAAATAATACTAGAAAACAACCATCACCATTACAATGAGAGTAGCTAATATTTTCTGAGCATTCTTTCAGCTCCACACACGTGGCCATGCTTCACATGTTCCTCATTTTACTCAATCCTCCCAATAGTGCTACGTAGGTACTATTTTTAGCCACAATTTTCAGAAAGAGAGAAACTGTGCGGCACCTGGGTGGCTCTGTCGGTTAAGCGTCCGACTCTTGGTGTCAGCTCAGGTCATGATCTCACGGTTGGTTCGTGAGTTCAAGCCACGTGTCGGGCTCTGCACTGACAGTGTGAAGCCTGCTTGGGATTCTCTCTCTCTCCCATATTCTCTGCCCTTCTCACACGCTCTCTCTTTTTTCTCTCTCAAAATAAATGAATAAACTTAAAAAAAAAAAAGAAAGAGAGAAACTGAGACATTAGAGAAATTAAGTGAGCTTCCCAATGATACCCAGTGAGTGATAGGGAATTCTTATATCATCAATTTAGCATGTAATTATGAAATAATCATTTGTGTCTCTTGCTATTTATTGCACAGTTATTCAAATATTTTAAATATACTGATGAGGAAAGCGGTTTTAGTAAAAAAGCAAAATTGGGGTTTCAAATATAAAAATGTGCTGTTTAGTTAATCCTGTGATTGATATTTCAGAGTTTTGGCAAACTCATGAGAGTTCTGCGATTGAGCAGAGAGAAGCTTAGAGTATAGCTACGAATGAAGAAAGAAGCATGATATCCCAGAAGACCACAGAACATGACCTGGGACCAGGGGTTGTTTGCAGGTTTAGTTCCCAGACAAAGCCCTTTTCCTCTAGAGCTCACCTCACTCTCTCAGGCCTCCCTTTTCAATTCCGAACAAAAGAATAGCAGAAAAGAACACGTGTACTTGCAAAATGAATGGCAAAGCAATGTCTCTAAAACTTTTTGGCTTCTCAAATAGAGCATTATTCGTTTTAATAAAGTTTTGTAATAGAATCATCAAGTTCCAGAGTTAGGCAAGATACTGTCTGATTTCATTCACGTATAGATGAAGAAATTCCATCTTCATGGTTTGGTCAAAGTCACACAATTATTTAATGGCATTTCTGTATCGTTTAATGGCATTCCTAAATCCTAGTTCAAAGCTTTGTTCATGGGTCATTATGATCCACAAATACAACTCATTTCAGAGGCAAATTCATACATGTCTGTTTGTATTTGGGCTATAGATGGTCTTCTCCAAAGACAATTTTACCCCAAATGAAAATAAATAGGAAAAGTAGAATTTATTTACTTATTTATTTATTTATTTATTTGAGAGACAGTGAATGAGCGAGGGGCACAGAGAGAGTGAGAAAGAATCCCATGACATGCAGAGAGAGAGAGAGAGAGGGCGAGAATGCAGAGCCTGGAGTGGGGCTCAAGCTTACCCGAGGCAGGGCTCCAACTCACCAAGTGAGGTTGTGACCTGAGCCAAAGTTGGACACTTAACCAACTGAGCTATCCAGGTACCCCAAAAGTAGAATTTTGTTTTTATATTTTACATATATACGTTACTATTTTGCAGTTTTTCTTTTTTTATTTTCTTTTTTTAATTTAAATCCAAGTTAGTGAGCATATACTGCAACAATGATTTCAGGAGTAGATTCCTTAAGGCTCCTTACCAATTTAACCCATCCCCCTCCGATAACCCCTCCAGTAACCCTCTGTTTGTTCTTCATATTTAAGAGTCTTTTCTGTTTTGTCCCCCTCCCTGTTTTTATATTATTTTTGCTTCCCTTATGTTCACCTGTTCCGTGTATTAAAGTTCTCATATGAGTGAAATCATATGATGTTTGTCCTTCTCTGACTAATTTCGCTTAGCATAATACCCTCTAGTTTCATCCATGTAGTTGCAAATGGCAAGATTTCATTCTTTTTGATTGCTGAGTAATACTCCATTGTATATATATACCACATCTTCTTTATCCATTCATCCATCGATGGACATTTGGGCTCTTTCCATACTTTGGCTATTGTTGCTAGTGCTGCTATAAACATGGGGGTGCATGTGTCCCTTCGAAACAGCATACCTGTATCCCTTGGGTACATACCTAGTAGCGCAATTGCTGGGTTGTAGGGTAGTTCTATTTTTAATTTTTTGAGGAACCTCCATACTGTTTTCCAGAGTGGCTGCACCAGCCAAAAGTAGAAATTTTAAAAAGAAAAATTAGTCACTTACAAAGTCAATTGGTCCAGCCCTGGTTACTTCACCAATAAGATGAAGTAGTTGATTTAAGGTCACTTAGTCAGTGAGAATGTGATAGAATGATAAAAATACTTTGGTGTCCACGAATGATCCAAGTTGTAGGGAAAGGGGCAAAAAAGGCGAAATATGTCATGGGAGACAGAAATCCAGAGAAGCGGGAAACAGAGGTTAGACAGGGTCTGGTGACAGCTGTAAATGGAAGAAGGGAATTACAAGTGTAATTGGATGCCAGTAGAGAGAAGTAGAGGATCTCTCAGAATTCTGGATGTAGAGAATGAGAGATCCTCTTGCTAGATCTTCAGAAGATATGTGTAAAAGAATGAACAGCACTGGAATGAATCCCATGTATGGGATGGGTAGTAGTTGCAGCCAGGGAGGATTCTTGGAAAATTCAGAGGGATGAGCATAGCAGTGCTGTGAGGAGTGTAGTGCAACAGAACTAGCCTCCTCCTCTCAGGTCCACAAAGGGAAACAGCAGATAGAAACAGTGTTAGTGTGCGCCTGGGTGGCTCAGTCGGTTAAGCGACTTTGGCTCCAGTCATGATCTTGGGGTTGGAGCACTGGGCTCTGTGCTGACAACTGGGAACCTGTAGCCTGCTTCAGATTCTGTGGCTCCCTCTCTCTGCCCCTCCCCCCACTTGCACTCGGTCTCTGTTCCTCAAAAATGAATAACATTAAAAAAAAAAACAAACACTGTCAGTGAGCATTAAGATCAGGAGTATATATCATTTTGCTAATTCATACTGATTAATGAACCCGTTTGGTGATTCAAATAAAGCCAGATTTCAACCAGATTTTATATTTGGTTTTTCCTCATTTTTGCATTAAAAGCATGCATTCCATGTTGAAAGAGAAGAACACAGACGAAATTAAGTATAAAGGACTAGTGAAATGTGGTTTTGTTTTGGTAGAGATGACCTTTCTGTTTCTCTGACTCTACTTTTCCTAATGAAATATTTGATTCACATGGTTTACAGGCAAAAAAAAAAAAACCCAACAACAACAACAACAAAAAACCCCACAACACAACAAAACAAAAAACCGTTGTGGACTCTATCCAAAGAATAAAGTACTAAATTATAGTGTACTAAAAGAAACCAACAAGTTACAAAGCACTGTGGCTTGTATCACTTATACGTAAATAACAACATATTGAAGCATGGGAAAAAAAGATAAAAGTGGATTTTACAAGCATGTGAAACATACAAAACTTTGGGTGATAAATACAGCAAGTCCAGAAAATTTGCAGCAATGATTCAGAGGCACCCATTCTTCAAGAGATCTCCTGCACTTGCAGATCCTATCTATATTATGGTCTTCTAACATTTTTCTGATTTATTTTTTGAAGAGGAGCTCATGGGTAAAGAAAAGAATGGGGAAGAGGTTCTAGTACAGAATTTATAGTCAACTATTGTAGTCAATCTTGGTTTACTTGTAGCATTTTATTTCATTTTACTGAAGACTGTACACACTAAAGGCATATTGCCACATATGAGAGACATCCAAACACTGTATCATAGGTCAGCATGTACTCAGAAATAAAACATAATTCTCAAAAGTGTATCACAGGAATACAATATGATATTGAAAAGTTTCCACAGGGATGGCTACTTAAATTTGTTTCAAGCATAAACATTTCTAAAAGATACTGAGAAATGTAAAGGTATCATTGTTAATAATAGGAAAAATAATATAAATTAACTTGTTACTAATACAGTATTGTTACAATAAAATAACAAAGAAGCAGATTCCTCCCGGGCTCAGAAATGCTAGACCAAATTTTCTTTAAAAAAAATTTTTTTTAATGCTTATTTACTTTTGAGAGAGAGAAACAGAGTGTGAGCAGTGGAGGGGCCGAGAGAGAGGGAGACATAGAATCCTAAGCAGGACCCAGACTCTGAGCTGTCAGTGCAGAGCCTGATGAGGGGCTCGAACTCATGAACTGTGAGATCATGACCTGAGCTGAAGTCAGACCCTTAACTGACTGAGCCACCCAGGTGCCCCCCTGGACCAAATTTTCATACTTAGGATGAGCACTGAAAAGGGAGACATCCCTATACAACCTCCCTTTTATTTTTACAGTGATTCCTCATGAAAGTGAATAACTTAAAAGCATATCATCTGTGATCAGGTAGCATTTATAACTCTTATAAAATTTATTTACTAAGACTATTGCCCCTCCAACTCACTGTACTAGGTCTGGTTACCCCATGACCTGTTATTCTGCCAAGCCTTGAAGGGGAAAAGTATAGGAGGGCTTTTTGATGAAAAAAATCATAGGTACATTTATTCAGTTTTGATGTGCATCTTTTAAATCTTCATTTTAAAAAGAAAAATTTCCTGGGTGCCTGGGTGGCTCAGTTGGTTGAGTGTCTGACTTCAGGTCAGGTTATGATCTCATGGTTAATGAGTTTGAGCCCCATGTCAGGCAGGCTGCTGTCAGTGCAGAGCCTGCTTCAGATCCTCCCTCCCCCTCTCTCTCTGCCCCTCCCCCACTCCTGCTCTCTCTATCTCAAAAATAACTATTTTTTGAAAATTAGGAAAGAAAAAATTCCTTTGAAAAACTTCCTATCAGTAAATGATCAGGTCAGCACTACAGTTGTAATAATCAGGACCTACAATTCTAGTAAGTTTTTTTCTATACTATTCCACTGGAGTTTCTCTAAGGCTTGTAGTGCAGAAGATGGAGGTGGATATTCAGTGATGAACAAATCTTCAGCACAAAATGCTGCAACCACATCAACCAACGAGAGGCGAGAAATACTTGAAAGGGCGAGAAACCAGGCAAGCAAAAGGGAGACAATGCAAGCACCAATGTCCTCATTTCATTTTAGGAGACCTAGGCACATTCAGGACAATTGCCTCCTGGATTGATCACAGCCAGTGAATACGAAGTTCTCCTTCTCTTTTTCTGTAATTCCATCGTTTCAGATCGCCTGTCTAGCCCCAATTAGAGCTAAGTTTACTATGTCTTTGTCTTCACACAGGAACAATCAATTAAGTGGAGGCACATAAAGCTAGACACTTTGAGTATTTTCTTAGAAAAGGTGAACCGGACTGTGCATTTGCTGCCATGTTTCAACTCAGTTGATACTCACTGAAAGGTAATGTGTGTTACAGACTTCAGAGAACAGTGGAGTTCACGGGTGAGAGTGTTACCAGAGGTTTAGAAACTCACTCTATCTGGTCTGTTTAGCTCAATGCATATGGCCTCTGGGTCTCCTTGGAACAGACATCCGGATTCCTAGATGCTTAGAGCCTGGGCCGTGCAATCCAATGCTTGATTTCCTCCAGCCCTGTCTTAGTGTGTAAGTGTGTCTCCTACACAGGTTTTCTGTCCAAGAAGGTCTATGCAGTATTTAAAAAGACGAAGCAACTGATCTAGGTGGAAGGCAGTTCAGTTGCAGCAGTGGCTGGAAGTGTAGACTTTAGAGAGTGGTGGGGACAGTGACACACAGGAAGAAAAGGCAAAAAGGATGGATATAAGGTAGCCACAGATATAACTTCACACTTTTTTAAAAAGTTTATTTATTTATTTATTTATTTTGAGAGAGACAGAGAAGGTGTGAACAGGGGAGGGGCAGACAGAGGGGGAGAATCTCCAGCAGGCTCTGCACTGTGAGCACAGAGCCCAATGTCGGGCTTGACCTCAAGAAACTGTCAGACCATGACCTGAGCTGAAATCAATAGACAGACCCTTAAACTGACTGAGCTACCCAAGCGCCCACCTCCACACGTTTTTTTTGTTGTTGTTGTTGTTTTTTGTTTTTGACCTTTTCCTGCCTTTAGGGATAGGAGTCACATTTTTTGTTTCCATTTCTGTTCTCTCAGTCCTTACAAATGTTCTCAGCAAGCAACAGGAATGTGACTTGCTAACTTGACTCTATGCTTAAGGTCACTTCTATTAAAACTGGCTACATTAGAGAACTAGGGAAATGAAGGATACAAGAACCTATGGGGAGAATATTCACTGTGGAACTCTCTGTCTCATCTGGAGCCTGCTGGATGTTGCTGTTGCCCTCCAGTTCCCTCAATAAAGATCTTCAACTAAGCCAAAGACAGACTGTTCTCTAGGAGAATGTGACTTTGTAATGGGCATCAATGCTAAAGTAAAGGAACATTTACTGCAATACGTTAGTTTTTATAGGTGAAAGGTAACCAAATAACAATTCATGTTAATTATGGTTATTATGCATTAATTTAATGTTTATTAATTCACAAGAGAGAGAGACAGACAGACAGAGCATGAGTGGGAGTGGGGCAGAGAGAGACAGGGAGACACAGAATCTGAAGCAGGCTCCAGGCTCTGAGCTGTCAACACAGAGCCCAACCTGGGACTCAAACTCACGAACTGCAAGATCATGACCTGAGCCGAAGTCGGACGCTTAACAAACTGAGCCACCCAGAATGCATTTTAATTCATCTTGCTTGTTAATACATTTTAAGTCAGAAAAATTTTAATTTAATAGGCATTTGTTGACTAGCTACTATAAGACATCCTTCTGCTGAGGTGCCGTGGGATAGTAAGCAAGAGGTCCTATGGTCTTCGAGCATTGCAAAGCCTAGTAGGGGAACTGATTATAGTACACAGGATCCCAGCTCATGACTTACTGGGAGTGTGATCTTGCCTAAGTTACTCAGTTTCTCTAAGCCTCTGTCTCTCCGTATGTAAAAAGGCAAGAATAATAGTCCTTACTTTACAGGATTGTTGTAAAAATTAAATGATAGAAGTACAGTTCCACATAATAAGCACTCAATAAATACTAGCTGTTATTGTTCTGATTTTTTTTCAGTTTTTTAAATTTATTTTGAGACAGAGAGTGAGCATGAGACAGGAGAGGCAGGGAGAGAGGGAGACAGAATCCCACGCAGGCTCCACTGCCAGCACAGAGCCCGATGCGGGGCTTGAATCCACGAACCATGAGATCATGACCCAAGCTGAGTTCAAGAGTCAGAGGCTTAACCGACTGAGCCACCTGGGTGCCCCTATTGTTTTGATTTTTATTATAATAGATATTCAGCATAGAGGCATGGGAATGTGTCATCTAACATATACATTCATAAATACATTTCAGAGAGATTAATGCTCTTCAGTGAATGAATACAAAATTTCCAGTGTTATGATACTGGCTCAAACAATAAGGTAAAAATGTATATAATCTACCATATCACTCCTTTATAATAAGAGTTCCAAAATGTTACAGAACAAAGGACAAAATGTAACTAATAGATTTTATGTCTACATCATACTTATATAGTATCTAAACACTGGGGATTGTAGCCAAATAAGATCACTGAGATGGCAGCTTAGTGAACGTGGCCTGTGACATCATCATCATTCTAAACTGACCGAATAATCAGCAATTACAGAAACGCTGCTGATTTCAGAGATATGCTACGAAGATCGGAAGCTCAGGATTTCTGTTTATGTGAAAATAACCTTAGAGGCGTCTGGGTGGCTGGGTTGGTTGAGTGTCTAAATTTGGCTCAGGTAATGATCTCAGAGTAAGTTTGAGCCCCGCATCGCATCGGGGCTCCCTGCTGTCAGTGCAGAGCCCTCATGGGTCCCCCTCTCTCTGCCCCTCCCCAGCAAGCATGCATGAGCGCTCTCTCTCACTCTCTCTCTCTCAAAAATAAATAAACATTAAAAGAGAGAGAGAGAGAGAGAGAGAGAGAAGAATCTTAAACTAAATGCAGGTATCACTTTAGGGGCGGGAGAAAAGTAGTTAACATTACTAAGCACCTATCATGTGCTAAAAACTTAAGATATTTTTTGTTGATTTCCACAGATGCCTTCTAAAGTTAAGGAGAAGTATCCATCCCCATTTCAGAGAAAGTAAAGAACGTGCCAAAAATCACAAAACTAAAAATTAGTAGGACAGTATATGTACTCCAAAGTCTTTTAATGCCATTATTTCATGTAATTTCTCAAGCTGGAGAATGCTATTTAAAATACTGCAGAGGAAAACAGTGACAGAGAATTGTTTTATTGTAAAGGATTAAGACTGAATTTCCTGGATCTGTTCATCTAAAAAGATTTTTCAAAAACTTAGGTTTGTATGTGAATTCATGCCATTTAAAACTTTTTTCATCAAGATTTTAGTTGGCATTTTTTAAATCCACATTTTAAGAAGGTAGTCCTATTTCCTAGAGCAGTAACTTTCTGGAACATGCAGCCTTTAGTTTCTCTTCGGTGTGGATTATGTTTTTCTTTGGTTTATTTCAGTTTGCCGAAATAGGTGGGAAGATCTTGTTCTGTGTGTGTGCACACATGTGTGTGATATATAAAACATAAAGTACCCTCTTCATCAGCTGACCTTAAGAAGTTCCAGGCACAGGGGCCCCTGGCTGGCTCATTTGGACGACCATGCAACTCTTATCTCAGGGTTGTACATTCGAGTCCCACACTGGGCACAGAGATTACTAAAACAAATAAACTTAAAAAAAAGTTCCAGGTAGACATCTTCATGGGTGTTCCCAAGAGCACCAGCACAGTGAATATGTCTTAAAAGGTCACCCACTCCACATCTGAGGACTTGCAGTGGCTCTAAATATCTTCACTTATCAACACGTGTTCAGTTTACGCTAAAAATTTATTAGATACTTGTTGAAATAAATTTATGGGGATTTTTGCTCCTGGCTTTGATGGATTTTATATCAGATTAACCCTCACTGAGTGGAATTCTACAAGTTGGAGAAAACACTTTCAAACACACATGTACAATAATAAAACAACAACACAGACAGTAACAAAAGAGCAGATGAAAGTCATCTGAACAGCTAGTACTTGAGGAGCCAAGGTCTTGTACAGAAGCAAAATCCATACAGCAGGGAGCCCTCCATTCACTGCCATCCCTCCCCCCCCCCCTTTTTCTTTCTTTAGGGAATTTTCCAATTCAAAGTGAGATGCCTAGAGGCAGAACAGGAAGTTGCAGCCTGGGACCTGCTGCAATCTGAGCAGGTTGGGGAGACGAAAAAATAGGGTTCAAATCTACTAAGGCAATCAGGACTTGAGGGGCCAAGATTCTGAAGCAAAAGAGAACTATAAAGGCATTTGCCACTTCCAAAGCTGACTTTGTGTGGGAGGAAAGGTTAGGAAACTACTGGAATCCAGCTGCTTCCAAGGCTAAAAAGCTAAGCAGAGAATTCAGCAGTCTCACCGCACCAGAGAATGAAGAAATGGAGTCCAAAGATTGCCATGCAGGACGAGTTCCAGTTAATACAGTAGGTTTTCAGTTGAGCCACTTGGATCCCCCAAACTTTTACTTTGCCCCAAGGGAGGGGGCAAACTATAAATAGATTAGCCACAAAGCCTGAAAGCCAGGTTCTGTTGGACCCTGGGGAATTTTCCCTGGAAAATCTTTTGTTTGGCCCACACCCTGTTTGCTTTTTTCATTTGCATGCTTTTCGGAAGGGTCTGAATTCTCCAGTTATACAGTCCCCACCAAACCCTAGAGAGTCTCACAGTAAGCTTACATCACTCACATGAGTTACCTGTTTGGACCTGAAGGCGTGTGCTACACATTTAAAAGCAGATCAGTGACTACAGCAGATTCATGTCACAAAATAAGCATTGTGATGATGGACCCAGGGGAACTATGGCACCTGTATATAGGGAATACCTCTGTGTGAGTGGATGAGATCATTCAGTGATCAATCAGTGGCTTAAGAGAGGATTTAAAGGCTAAGCTTACTAATCTCTTTTTGGCCTCTCATTTGTCTTTATGTAGTTCTGGAGATAACCATTTCTTTTGCCCATTTATTCTTTTATAATATTTTGTATTTATAGACCATGTACTTTATACATTATATTTTGTACATATATTTTTATATCATCTCTAGGATAAAATTCAGGGCATTTTTGGATTTTACCTCCATTTGGAAAGTAGGTAACTAAACCTTAAAGTAGGTAACTAAACCTTGCAGGCGTCAAGTCTTTTGGTACAACAGAGGTTTTAAGACATTTGGGGCGCCTGGGTGGCTCAGTCAGTTAAGCGTCCGACTTCGGCTCAGGTCATGATCTCACGGTTCGTGGGTTCAGGCCCCACATCAGACTCTGTGCTGACAGCTCAGAGCCTGGAGCCTGCTTCGATTCTGTCTCTCTCTCTCTCTCTCTCTCTGTCCCTCCCCTATTCGCGTTCTGTCTCCCTCTCTCTGTCAAAAATAAATAAACGTTAAAAAAATTAAAAAAAAAAGACACTTAACTGCATCCTCATTGCATTGCATCTGGCAGCTCAGCACTGAATTTTACCATAACATATACATATAAAATGTATTTACAAAAATATATATTGTTCCCAATACTCAATACTCCCAATACTCAATATTTGAGTAATACAAGAGATAAGAATAAAATTTTACACCCTGGAAAAATTATGAATTAACAGTAAGGCAAAGAATCTGAATGACCAGGGGAAACATGGCTCCAAATGTTAACTGCTGGCTGTGTTCTCCCAAAACTGTTTAACATGTGGCTTGTTTACTCTAATTCTTGTGGCATTGTGATTTCAAGGATCAGAGGAGTGCTAGATCTTTTCACTGGTGAGATAAGGGCCCTACAAGTCCAGGAGGGCATGCTACATGGTTGAAATGCAAAAAATGTGATCAGAAAGGGCACGGAAAAAGTTCTGAAATGGAAACATTAGGGCAGGACAAATGGAGGCAGCTGTTTTGCAAGGATGAAGCCAGGTGTCAAAAGGTAGTCTATACATTCCCTTCATTAGTAACACTGTATTCGTGGAAGATACCCACTGGCAGATCAGACCCTGACACTTTTATTTACAAAACCTAGTACAAACAAAAGTGAAATCCTGCAGTCTGTCTCAAGAGCCCTGCCTGGCCAATCAACAGGGTAATGAGAAGGCAACGTGAGATGTTGTCATTTATTGTCAAATAGAGTTAAGAAGTTTACTATAGGAAAACAGAAAGATGATTCCCAAGCCCAGATGTTACTGAACATTAGACAGTGGTATGACCTAATCAAGACAATTTAAATACACCTCCTTGTCTTAGCTTCTGTATATTTATTTGTAAAGTTATAGAAATGTTCTGGGATGTTTTGAAGAGCACACCAGGCATTCATTAGTTTCTCCATCTCACGCTACAAAAGGAGTGTAGCTATTTTTTTTTTTTTTTCACTTAACTTGACATGGCTCTGGGACAAATCAGTGAAAGAGTCCCAACCTCCCCTGGCTTCAACATGTTTATTCCAGGGTTTTCTGGGAAGATTGCTTTTCCACTCTTCATGAATAGTTCATGTGCTAGTCTCCAATGGAAACAAAGTGACATTTCTTATTACTGTTGGCTGTTGGAAAGCGATTGCAAAGAGAGTGCCTTGAAACAATTAGTCCTCTGTAACTGATTATTTAACAATGTGTATTTCCCAAGAGCTGTTTATCCTCAAAAGGAAGCAGCCAAGACTAAATATGTACTGTATCTAAGCCGACACCTGCACTGAACCCCTCTGGATGCTAAGTAGGAATTCTCACAGAAGAAAATTAAAGGAGGATTATTAATTTTTTTCTCTATTCCATTTGCAATGAACTCTGTACATTTCCTGAGCAGAGAAACATGTTCCATTTCGATACCTCAAGGACTATTTTCCTTTGGGAGAATTTCTTCTTAAGAGAAGGCATTAGTTTTAAAGCTGAAATTCAATATATAATGACAAGAGATACGTGGAAAACAAGGAAGGAAGAAAGGACATAAGGGGAAAGAAGGAGGGAAGGAAAGAAAGAGGAGTAAGAAAATAAACACTATTTTTCTGTATTAAAAGAATATTTATGTGTTCAAAACAGTCTAGTTGGGGCACCTGGGTGGCACAGTCGGTTTAAGTGTCCGACTCTTGATTTCGACTCAGATCATGACCTCACTGTTCCATTCCGGGAGATGAAGCCTGGCTGTTAGTGTGAAGGCTGCTTGGAATTCTCTCTCTCCCTCTCTCTCTGCCCCTCCCCTGCTGAAGCTCTCTCTCTCTGTCTCTCAAAATAAACATTAAAAAAAAAAAAACACCTCTAGTTACCACCAAAAAAAAAAAAAAAATGTTTAAGACATGGGGTGAGGAATAAAAATGATTTTAACCAGCTGATCTTAAATTTGAACATAGGCTATATATTTTTAGCTACAAATTCCATGTTGTAACTCCCTTCTCTGAAATAGCGAATGGTTCAAAAATTGCTAGGGAACATCTCGAGACCAGATGCTTGTATAAACGAACATGTATAAGCCAGTTACAGACAGAGAGAGTCAAACAGGACTCTGAACAATGTGGTCTCATAACTCACATTCTGAGAAGTGTCATATCCCAATACTATGTAAAGTTCTGCTCCCTTGCCAGCTTATGCATTCCAAGAATGCATTTCAGTTTTTGGAAAGGTTCTTCTATGTATATGAATCTTTTCCAAAAACGTGTTTTCCAGCATCTTTAAGAAGATCATGCCTGATATTGCTGGCTACCCTTATTATCCTATATGGGATTCCCTACACATGTGAAAAAATTGTCAGTTAGTGAGGCAGCCCTAGAAGAAAATCTGAAATAAATGCTGTATTTAAGTCTGAATCTGACTGGTTCCAGTTAAAAATAGAAAATACTTTAGAACGTAATTAAGCTAGGAATGATATGCAAAATGTGTGATGAATGTGGCACCTACACTGACCAATCAGAATGGCTGGAGGTCTAGAGCTGGAGTTAGGCTCCTGGAGGCTCCCTATTTGGCCACGCATTAACCTTTCAGCTGCTGGAAGTTTGGGGATTCTCCTAGATTAAGCCTGGGACATAGGCAAAGAGTTTAAACCCTAGCCATTTCCATATTTTAACAACTGACAGGGTTCAAGCAATGCCTAGCAGCTGAGGATAAACTCTTGTGATTGTTCCCATTATTGTTACACCGTTTGGATATACCTTGGACTAAACAGTTTAAGAAAGCTGTGATGTATAAGCATGAACACAAATCTTAGAAATAAATTCAACTCACTTAAAAAAACCACAAAGATTATTGGATTAATGGATCAGGGAATTAAAAAAAAATTAAATGTGGTCCCTTATGAATTTCTTGTGGACTATAGAGACATTTGGTTAGATGATAGATACCAAGGATATTCATAATAAACTGAGGTCACATCAACGAAATAACGAAATATCCCAGTGATTTGACAATAGCTGTCTTTGGCCTTATCCCAACTTATATCAATGAACAAGAAATTCAGAAAATATGTATAGTGGACATCTGTTACAATGGCCCACCTACCACTGTTGCCCCTCTTTTATTGATAAAAGCATCATTTCTTCTGGTGGGAATTCCATTCTATGTAGTTTTTGTGATAACAATTAAACTCCTTCTACTGATGGAGACTGCTCATGACCCAGGTCTGGCCAGAGTACCTTTCACATGTGACTGGTTTCTGCATAGTCGGTGATCCAAGGTGAGGGTAATTTAAGTCTTAAAGGATTTTCCTACTGGGGAGTAAGCTCCTTCCATCCTGGGGTGAGAAAGCTGATAGGAGGTGAGTCTTGCACTGGTGGTACCATCATGGTCAATAAGATATTAAGCAATAAAAATAATAGCAGACAAATTTAGAATAATTTTTCTAAACTCACTTTGCATTTGTATCCATCATGCTTTATAAAGTACTTCATACACATTTTCTTAAAAGCTCAAATGTATTAGATGCTTGGTAGCTCAACCCTGAATCTTCAGAAAGTGATCAAGAAATTCCTGATAATATTTCAAGTGATCAAGATTCCCTTATTTATTTTTATTTTTAATTATTTTTGAGATAGAGAAAAACAGAGCATGAGCAGGGGAGGGGCAGAGAGAGATACACATACAGAATCATTAGCAGGCTCCAGGCTCTGAGCTGTCAGCACAGAGCCCGATGTGGGGCTTGAACCCATGAACTATGAGATCATGACCTGAGCTGAACTTGGACACTTAACTGACTGAGCCACCCAAGCACCCCAAGATACCCTTTTTTAAAGCAAAAATAAGCTACTGGGATTAAATTAAAATAAAAAACTTTTGCACAGTGAAGGAAACCATCAACAAAACAAAACAAAACAAAAAAACAATCTACTGAATGGGAGAAGATATTTGCAAATGATATATTGAATGAGGGGTTAATACCCAAAATATGTAAAGAACTTATACAACTCAACACCAAACAAATAAACAAACAATCTGACTGAAAAATGGGCAGAGGGCTTGAATAGGTATTTTTTCGAAGAAGATATACAGATGGCCAAAAGACATAGGAAAAGGTGTGCAACATCACTACTCATCAGGAAAATGCAGATCAAAACCACAGTTAAGATATCACCTTATACCTGTGAGAATGGTTATGATTAAAAAAAAAAAAAAAAAAAAGAAGGCAAGATATAACAAGTGTTGGAGAAGATGTGTAGAAAAAGGAACCCTCATACCCTGTTGGTGGGAATGTAAATTGGTATAGACACTGTGGAAAACACTAAGGAAGTTCTTCAAAAAATTAAAAACAGAAATCCCATATGACCCAATAAATCTACAACTAGGTATTTACCCAAAGAAAACAAAAACACTAATTTGAAAGATATAGGCACCCCTATGTTTACTGCAGCATTATTTACAATAGCCAAAATATGGAAGACTTAAGTGCCCACTGATGGACAAATGGATAAGGAAGATGTAATACTTATATACAATGAAATATTATGCAGCCTTAAAAAAGAATGAGACTGTGCCATTTGGACCTAGAGAGTATTATGCTAAGTGAAATAAGACAGAATGTGAAAGATAAATACCATATGATTTCACTTACATGTGGAATTAAAAAAAAAAAAAAGAACAAACAAACAAAAAGCAGAACCAGACCTCTAAAAACAGAAAACAAACTGATGACTGCCAGGGGGGAAGTGGGGGTGGGAGGATAGACATAATGAGTGAAGAGGAGTGGGAGACACAGGCTTCCAGTTACAGAATAAGTCACAGCAATGAAAGGCACAGCATATAGAACACAGTCAGTGATATCATAATAGCGTAGTATAGTGACAATAATTACACTTATGGTCAACACAGCATAATGTGTACAGAGATGTTGAATCACTATGTTGTACACTTGAAACTAATGTAACATTGTGTGTCAACTATACTCAAATAAAAAAAAAAATTTAAGATTTCCTTTTAAGGGTGCCTGGCTGGCTCAGTCGATTGAACATGCGACCCTTGATCTTGGGTGGTAGCTCGAGCCCCCATGTTGGGGGTAGAGTTTACTTTAAAAACAAACAAACAAAAAGATTCCCTTTTTAAAATTTCATCAAACAATAAATATACAAAAATTCAGATTATTATAAAAAGATAACTTTCATCTGTTAGTCTCTGGGCACCTAATCACATAATAATAGTCTGGATAAAATAATAGTCTCTATCACATAATAATAATCTGGATAAAAAAATGAAGCAGTAATCCCCTTTGAGCAAAATACAGTAGCCAAGCATGAGATACACACTTTTGTGGGTGCAGATATTGACAAAAGCCAGTTAAAAAAAATACAAAGCCAATAAAAAATAATACTAACCACTAAGTCTTCATGGAACATACTTGTAAGATCTTACTACCATATAGCCATATTCTATGAAAATGCCCAAGTTGATGACATGAGACAGTTTACAAACTAAATGAACTCCAACGAACCGTAGAGAAATCATATTTTTCAAGTGTTTCTTTTTTTAAAAAAATTTTTTTTAACGTTTAGTTATTTTTGAGACAGAGAGAAACAGAGCATGAATGGGGGAGGGGTAGGGAGGGGGAGACACAGAATCTGAAACAGGCTCTGTGTTTCATAAGGGAGTTCGAGGGGGGCTCGAACTCACGGACTGCGAGATCATGACCTGAGCCAAAGTCGGATGCTTAACCGACCGAGCCACCCAGGCGCCCCTCAAGTGTTTCTTAACAGGCAATTCTTTTAGGAATGATTAACTGAGCACTGGTACCAGGAAGGTACTGGTGTGCCAGAATGGCACATAAGCTCGTGGCTTCCAGAGTGCCACAGAGATGGAATGAAACTCATTAAATATGCGTTTGAGATGTTTTTAGTTTCTACATACTTAGCTTTAAGTTCCTCTAAGAAACAGGCCATAACAATTACGTTTATATCTCACCATGAAATATAGTTTAATGTCCAACAGTCCTCGTTTATTAGTAAACTTGCATAAGTGCTCCACAGACTTTTTCGTGTATATGTGGTTTGATAGGTTATACTGGCTACCACCTTAACCTTGAGGTTCACGTTTATTTAACTGCTGGTGACTGGTTCAATCATGGATTTCAGGTGTCTAACCTCCACTGAATCCCTCCAATTTCTCTCTAAGCAGTCTGTTTCTTGACCATCTATCTTCCAACCCACCATAGTTTGCTATTTACTTTCTGCCTAGAAACTTCTCTGAACTTTTTACCACTTTTAGCTCAAGCTTTCAACCCATTTTTCTCAACAAATGTCCTTGCTTCTTGACTTTCAGAGAAAAGAGAGAGCATTAGATGCAAATTCCAACTTTCCTCACTTCCAGCTTCCAAATGGTTTTCCATGTTCCTCCCTCTCTCCCTAGCCTCAGAGAGAGAAACATCTCTCCTCCATCACTTCTGTTCTTCCTGCCCTGTCCATGGTCTTGCCACAGCAAAGAGTCTTTCTTTCCTCCACTTGTCAGTTTCTCCTTCTTTGTTGGTTCTTTTCACAAGAAAACAGAAACAAAAAATCTCCTTTGAACCAACCAGCCAAACATCCTTCCTAAGCTATTACTTTATCTCTCTTTCTATACTCCATTCAACTTCTTGGACAAAAATATTTGCTCCTCATGTGAGGTACAGTACAATTGCTTAATATGTTATGCCATTTAATTAAATCACACCATAATCCTAAATAGTATGTATTCCCATTTCACAGATGAAGAAAGTAGAAAAAAATTTGTATCCATGACTCATCAGCTGGATAGATTGGTGGAGTTAGGATCATGTTCACTATATCAGCAGTTCTCAAACTGTGGTCCCTAGCCTGGCTGTCTCAGCATCATCTGGGAAATTGCTAGAAAAGCAAACTTCCAGATCTGCTCGGATCTACTGTATCAGAAACTCTCAGTGTGGGGCATGACAACCTGTGTTTCAACAAGCCCTTTACATGATTTTGCTGCAAGCCACAGGTGGGGAACACTGCACTGCACCACAATGCCCCTCGGTCCTCAGCCTATTTATCTTCTCTGCTGCACTTGACAGTTAGTTAGTATTGTTTTCTTCTGAAACTTTCTTTTCTACCAGAAACTCCAAACTCTTCTATTCTAGTTCCCTTTCATTAATAATCTCTTTCTGTAGCTCTCTCCTAAAACCTAGTTACTAAATTATTATTATTATACAATTATTAACTAAAATTAACTTTACTAATGACTCCCACATGTTACCAACTCACCAACCTCACTGCGTATTTCCTAGAACCCTATGCCTGATGTGATCTTCATGTTGACTAAAGATGTTGGTACCCAGCCATTCACCTGAGCCTGGCATTTCTACATGATGTTGCTCTCTGATACTCCACATCCCTACATTTTATTGGCTAACCAAATTCCATTAATGGTTATCTTTACAATTCTCAAACCTGTCACCTGCTCTCTATTCCCAGGTATGCTGCTGAAATATTATAGGCTGGACTATGATAGGAGCCCACCTCTAACTGGAGCTATTCCACATTTCGTTACCTTCCTAAATGTTTCCAGTCATCCTTCTAAAAAGTAGTACAAGCAAGTCATTCCCAATAAAAATTTAAAAAATTTTAAAAACAAATCAGAGCAAAACAAATAAAAACTCCAACTTTGATGGCTTCCTACTGCTTAAAAGCTGAAGTTCAACATCCCTTCCAAAGCATGGTAACATGGCACTGAGGCCAACTTACCCTCGTCTGTCTCGGCTCCCAGCATTACCTTCCGAACCGCAAAGCCTTTCTTCTTGCCACCCTCACCCCAACTCTTCTCTAAATCTCGGCGAGATTAATCAGTTCCCTTTTGTACCGCCCAGACTAACACTGTTTCTCTGCCTGAAATGCTCATCTCTAACCATACACTCATCACTTACTTAACATTAAAGGTATTGCAAACTCAATGGCAGGTAAAGTGAATGAACGAAGTCTATCCCATGTATAATAAGATCACATGCCCCATCTAAAGGGGGAAGCATCCACTTAGGACTTGCCAATTGCTGCCAAGCAAGTACTGCTATTAAAGAAAAGCCAGAAATTCAAGTTTTTATGTGAGATTTCTCAATTTTAAAAGTTTGCAGCAAATATTAAACAATTTTTTAAAGAGTTTTTTTTAATGTTTTATTTTTCTATTTTTGAGAACAGGGGGAGGGGCAGAGAGGGAGGGGGACAGAAGATCCGAAGCAGGCTTCGTGCAGACAGCAGCAAGTCTGATGTGGGGCTCGAGTTCACAAACGGTGGTGAGATCATGACCTGAGCTGAAGTTGGGACTCTCAATGACTGAGCCACCCAGCTGCCCCCAAATATGAAACAATTTAAAACACTGTTCTGTATACCACTGTGTGTCCACAAAATAAAATACATCTGCAGGCTGCCAGTGTGGACCTCGGTGTTAGTTCCAACAGACCCCTGGGATTCAAAGCTGACCAGACAGGGCCTCTGATCTGAAGGGCTCACTTCCGGGGCTCATCTCAAATGCTAGCACTTGCAGGAGTAAACAGGTGCTTCACTCAACCCTTTTGTTTGCACGGCACCTGGCATAGTGTATTCTAACTGCTAACTGTTTACTCCCTTGAATCATCACATTGTAAAGGAGCAGGCCTGTCCCCTCCACCCTGGGACTGTAGCATTAACACAATGTGCCAGCAGCAGGTGCTTGATGATCTCTGTGGCTATACAAAGATGTCTACACACCTCCTTGTATCAACCTGATGCCAAACTTTCAAGTTACTTTGTATTTTCTGTCCTTCCTAAATCCATATTATGATTTGCTTAGGCACTGGGCTGGAAGATATGCTGTCACTAAATAATTTGTTTCCTTAAAATCCTTAAAATGAAATCAAAATATGCTTTGAGTCTCGTTTCAGTTGTATGCTGTAATCCTAACAGGTTTTTCTACTCATGTTCCTTGCAACATGGTGGTCCAAATAAGGACTTTTTAGAGAGATCTTTGGTAAATTCAAGATATTATTTTGGTCTGGGACAGACCTTTTCACTTTGGAAAATAAGGAAAATGAGTTCATTTGTTCCATTTGTTAATTTCAGGGTGCAACTTTTTTTCCATTTAACAAAAGCACTAAAAAAGTCAGCTTTAATTTTTGCTATAGTTATATAATTCCTAGTTATGCTATCCAAGCACGCTCACAAAACTAATTTAAGCTGGGCATTGCCAGACTTAGAGGACGTCAATCATTTTTCAGTGAACCAAAACACTCTCATTTCACTAAGCACCAGGCGTAAGAGTGGACTGCTTGAACACTGCTATCTATTTCACTCTTCAATTGCTCTAACATCTAGACACAGCCACCGTCCATGGTTACCTGCTGCAAAGTTTATAAACATCAATCCTGCTGAAAAAGAAATATGTTTTTGTATTTACTCAGATGTTATCTAAATAAAGGAGGGTAAATATTTTACCCTTTATATTATCAGTATAAACAGCAAGTTAGAAGCCCAGCCATATTTTAGGTATTAAAGATTCAGCCCTTGATCATTTTATTCTGCAACTTTGCGTGATGTTGTGTGTAAAAATTCACCTACGTGTAGGCACTTGATTCCTTTACATTGAAACTCCATGCCCGTGTTCATGAGCATACATGTGTTCCACCAGCAACCAGATTGTAAGCTTACCTGTAGACTGTTGAAAATGACAAAGAGGACCAACATCCAGAAGTGTCTGTAAGCCATGTGCAGGCCTCCCCAAAGCCATGTCACAGAAATCAGGGCAAAGAGATATAAAACCAGCGGGACTTCTAGAAATAAAAAAAAATTTTTTTTGAGCTCTGGGATCCTGCATAGTCACAGATACATACAAATGTATATTGCCTCCTTTCTTGTAACACTCTGTATGCCTAAGTACCCATTTTGAAAGAACAACCTTGGAAATCCCATTCTTATGCCAGAAAAGAGAGGGCACATTGCTGAGTCCACATTCTTTCTGTTTTCCTGATGGGGCTGGGGGGGTGGGGTGGTGGTGCAGAATGAGAACTGTTCCTCTCCTAGACTACCACCTGCTGGACTGTTCAGGAAGTGCCATGAACAACTGCAGAGATGCAATCACATTTCATCCCCAGGTAAATCCCCTTAAAAGAGCTTTCCACCAGAAAATGACAGGCAGCGGTGTTGCTCTGGAAATTAGCGTAGTCCAACCCAACAATTTAAAACACAAATGATATAAAAACTAGCTTGTGTGTCATGGAAAAGTATGTACTCATCCCTTTTTTTTTTCTGACAGAGAAGACACCAAACTTTATAGCTAATGTTAGAGTAAAGGTGAAGTGACAGGTTTGCTAGTGTGAACACTAAGCTTATTCTGGCTGCTGTTTCTCGTGAAAGTTGTTTCTGTAGTTTTCAGGAGAGATCTCTTCAGGGCCAAGGACTTCATTACTCATTTGTCTTTGATATTTGCATTGTAGAATAATAACCTTAAAAAGGGGATTTTATTATTTAAATGACTACCTATAGTAGACGTGAAAAGCGAATCAGATCATAACAGCTGCAAATAAACACATTTCAAGCTGTCTGAAAGACATCAGGATGGACCACACCATTGACAACTCTTAGGACAGACTTCAAGGTCCAAATATACCCACCATTTTATCAAGTAATGCCTAAAATTTACATGCACTCTGAAAATGTGAATAGTTAAATAATATGACTTTAGCAATTTTAAAATTTTATTTTGAAACAATGTCAAACTTACAGAAGAGCTGTAAGTACAGTATGACAACATAGTTTTTCTTTTCCCTGAACCACTTGAAAGTTGCCTTCCTCCATCACCTTCTGAATACTTTATTTTTTTAAATATATTTTTTAAGCTAACATTTTTTAAGTTTATTTTTTTTAGTAACCTCTACATGCACTATGGGGCTCGAACTCCTGGCCCCGAGATCAGAGGTGACACCCTCTTCTGACAGAGCCTGCCAAGAGCCCCAAAACTTAATTTTTCTGTTGTTTTCATTTTTCCCTCTGAAAACTTTAATGTGTATTTTCTACAAAGATTTTCTCCTACATAAACACAATAGGACCATCAAATCAGGAAATCAGTACTCATATATTCCTGCCATCCTCAGATCCCATTCAAGATTGTCCATTATTTCTGTTATCTTTTTTGCAGTGGAAAGGTACAGCTGACATGTTTCTGTAGTCTCCTTTAATCCCAAACAGTTCATCTGTATGTCCTTGGCTTTTATGACTGACACTTTTGAAGATTACCGGCCAGTTTTTCCTGTGGAGTGTCCTTAAATTTGAGTTCATCTGATCTCTTCCTGTGATTCAGATTAAAAAATTTGGCAAAAGTCACAGAACTGATACTGGGTTCTTGTTATAGCATTCTTTTATTGGGTGGCACAAAAATTCCATTTGTCCCATTAGGCTGCTCATTCAGGTCATGTGATTAAGGTAGTGGCTCTACAGATTCTCTACTGTGAAGTCAGTCTGTTTTCCTTTGTGATTACTAATTATCTGTGTGGGATTACTTTGAAACTGGATAAAACCCTTCCTCTTATCAAATGTGTGATTTATCCATTATTTATTTTTATAATATGGACTCACAGATTCTCAATTTATTTAAAGGGTTATTGGGGTGCCTGGGTGGCTCAGTAGCTTAAGTGTCTGACTTGATTTCCTCAGGTCATGATCTCACGGTTCATGGGTTTGAGCCTTGTCTCCCCTCCTCCACTCGTGCTGTCCTTGTCTCTCTCAAAATAAATAAATAAACTTGAAAAAAGGGCTATTACTGACTACTATCATTTTGATGCCCAAATTATCCTGAATTTGATTAATGGAAGCCCTTGCAAGATAAGATGGCATCTGTGCCCTTTGTGCCTTTTGTTATGTTCTCATGATTCTGTAAGTACTTCCTTGATTTCTGGCCCAACAAGATGTTTCAAACTTATCTTGTACTTTCCCTGATCCAGTTCTGGTTTCTTTTTGGGAGAATGGCATTTAGAAACCAAGATTAGGTGGTCAATATGCTCGCTATTATTGGGGTGTTTCTGCTCCTAAGCCCTCTCTGTAGACAGAGCTAGAGAATCTATGTAGGTACACATATGAACACACCACACACACACACACACACGTTTACATCTAGATTACTGTACCTATTTCTATGTAATGAACATGATTAGTTCACACTAATATTTCCAAATCCAATCCAAACCACAGGGTTAATTCTCACTTTTTTCCTTTAATTTGTGTAAATCACTTGTCTGTTGTTAAGAAATCTAGTTCTCGTTATTCTTAATATATTTATCTATTTGACCAATTGCCCTAGTTGATTGTATCTAATCTCTGGGTGCTGTTATTCCTTCTCTTGCACAGATGACCCCTCAAGCTTATTTGGGTTCTGACATCTCAAGCTGCGCTGTACCCCATCCCTCACACAGATGCCCCCCTCACAATGAACAGGGTTCCCACACTCCATGCTTGAACATCTTCCTGTGGATGGTAATTGTGAAGAGGGCTTTAGGATGGAATTCTTTGAGAAGGGAAGGGAAAGGCAAAAAAAGAAACAGGACAAAAGAAAGGAAAGAAAGGGAAAGGGGGAGGGGAAGAGGAAAATGGAACCTGAACATTCTTTTTTTTTTTTTTTTTTTTTGAGGAGAAAAAAAGCCTTTAAAAAGACACTATGCTGGTATCTTCCCAAAAATACCCTTCATAAAAAAATATAAAATTGCCTGAGTTATTATAACTTCACAGAGAAAATAAGAATAATATAAGACACGGCTTATACAGATGAATAATTCCTTTGTCATTAATGCCTTACAGCAGGACAGGGGAAAATATATTAAGATTTATTTAAATTTTATAAAAATTCATTTTTGTTTAATGAAATCATACAATTTGATAAAGGGCCAGAGGCTCATTTTTACTAATGACAAGATACCCTAATATTTAGGAAACTTCCTATGCTATACTCATTAAATTTTTTAAAGATTAGGTATTAACTCTGGCAATTGCATTCTTTGTTCCACTGTGTAAGTACAAAATTCTATTTATGGCTCTGTGCAGAGTACAAAAGGACATGCATACTCTGCATGGAAAACTAGGAACCCAATTTTCAAAATTTGGCCTTCATGTTCCTCTAAAGTGCCTAGCCCAACAAGTGCTGTGTGCTGACAGAGCTCAGTGGGGGAGCTGAGAGAGCATACAGGGGCCTGACCAGAAACACCCAGGCCTATGTTTTTCTGGAACTCTGCAGACAAGTGTGGTGGCTTGGCACCCCAGATCAGAAACTCTGCAAGGAAGAAAGCCAGGCATAAATAACTCAGCGAGTTGAACAATAAACCCCAGGCTGGTTTTTCAGCAGTGCAACAACGCTGAGGACATGATTTCAGGTGGAAGAAACATATCTAGGGGTACATCCAGATTTTGTGGGCCTGAAGTTCATAAAACTTGAAGAGATATCTTTAAAAAAATAAAAACTGCAAAAAGCAAAATTAGGCATAAAATCTTGGAAAGGGCCTATATGCAAGGGAGAGGCTCTAAAACTTAAACTTCATCAGCTTTATGCTAACCCACCACTGAGGAGGTACCTTCACCCTCTTTGGGGCCTGGAGTAACTGACCACAGGGAAAAGGGCTGTTGGGAGTGGGTGATGGGGACAGACGTGGGGTGGGGGTGGTGGTGGGTGGTGATGCTAATAGCTACTGGGAATTCCATTTGGTAAGCAGAAAATTAATGCTGCACTTAGTGAAAATCATATTGGTTGTATATTTCAGAAGCTGACATTTCACATTTGGTGAACGACTAGTAACTTTTCTGTTGACTGTATAAGTCAGTGCTTACCGAAACAGGTATTTACAACCGGCCACACTAGAAACTTATGTTTACAGGTGAATTTGTTAGAAAACAGAACTTCAATGGCTCTAGGTACTATCACCAGAAACATCTTTGCTGCAAGCATTTTGGGGGCAAACATTTTAGCAAAGTTAAAAAGGCAACTGGTTGAGGGTTTGGTTCATTTTTCCACTGACACACTACACTCATTTTATGTAAATCTTAGCCCTCAGAATGGTCTCTACACTGGCACCGAGTTTTGAACCAACATTTCCTATAGAACTTTAGGATGTCTATCAGTGAACTGTGACACTGTGCCAATAACCAACAGTGTCGAAGGGCTTTTACAATGTACTTCAAAGCTCAGTTACAAATATGCATCCTAGTGTTTGGAAACTGGTAACTCTGCTAATAAAGGAAGAAATTTTAGTGAAACAAAAAAAGTGTGACGATGAACAAGGAGATGAATTAACAAACAAACAAAAGTATAGCACTATGAATGAAAGCCTCTGAAGACAAATGCTTAGGTACAATCCACAAAATAAAACCTGATACCTGTTCAGGCAATCTACACACATTTAAAAGGTATTCAGAGGTGGGGGGCCTGGGTGGCTCGGTCCATTAAGCATTCAGCTCAGGTCATGATCTCATTGTTCACGAGGTCAAGCTGACAGCACACAGCCTGCTTGGGATTCTCTCTCTCTCGCCCTCTCTCTGCCCTCTCCTACTTGCCTCTTTCTGTCTCTCTCAAAATAAAGAAATAAACTTTAAAAAAAAAAAAGCACACAGAAAAATAATAAAATGTATTCAGGGGTTCCTGGCTGGCTTAGTCAGTACATCATGCGACTCTTGATGTTGGGGTCATGGGTTCAAGCCCCACATTGGGCATGGAGCCCATGTAAAAAAAATAAAATGTATTAAAATATTTTGTATTCACAATAAGGTCTTTTTAATTTTGCTATTCATTTTTCATATTTCATCATGTTCTTCTTCATGAATGCCCTCTTTTATTTTTCATGACTTTTATCTTTTACGGCCAAATTGCTTTATTGCCTATTAGTTATGTGGTGATTTTGTTGGCAGTGAAAATGGTTGCTATTGTATATACATACGATGGAATATTACTCAGTCTTAAAAAGGAATGAAATTCTGACATGTGCTGCAATGTGGATGAATGTTGAAAACATTATGTTGATTAGAATAAGCCAGACAAATATTGTAGGATTCCATTTACATGAGGTGCCTGGAGTAGGCAAATTCCTCTAGACAGAAAGTAGAATAGAGGTCACCAGGGACTGAGAAAAATGGGGAATAGGAAATTCTGTTTATCAGGTACAGAGTTCATGTTTGAGTTGATGAAAAACTTCTGGAAATGGATAGTGGTGATGGTTGCACAACATTGTGAACGTACTTTTTGCCACTGAATTGTACGCTTAAAAATGGTTAAAATGGTAAATTTTGTGTTATGTATATTTTACTACAATTTTTCGTTAAGGTCATGCTAAAAAAGATAGGCTGGTGTGAAGATGAAGTTCGATGACAGGGAGGGAAAAAAAAGAATCAAATCCTCAAAGTACTTGATTTAAATACTTAAATTAGCACGGAGTCATTAATGTGAAAAACGAAGTAGTCTGAAAAGGTTTTAGTGAAAGAAATTACTTGTGGAAAGGAAAAAAAAAATCAGCAAGTGGATATGTCATTTAGTACTTACCATCATTAAGAAAGTCTACTTATGGGATTTTGTAGATTCCATTGAGAATACATAAAATCTCTTTATGTTTTAGTGGAAAATATGATTTCAATGAATTTAATTGCCATTTTTAAAGAAAGTATGGTGCTGTATTATCTCTTCTCTTTGTAATTGCAGCCTTGGCTTTATTGCTATGCACCAGTGACAACAATAATGGCTTTATTATGGAAATCACACCTCATTTACATGAGGCTGAAATTTATTCTGTGTTTACAATCTTCTAAAGTACTTGTTTTAATTTTACCTCACTGACCTTCTGATTCTAACAATTTGGATGTGCTACTAAAACAAACTCATCAATGTAAAACAAGGAATGCAGCTGTGAAATAATGTGTAGATTTAAGATATTTATGGGGCTATTTCCAACAACAGGCATGTATTATTTTTAAATGAGAAAAAAAGGTAATTGAAAACAAGGTATAGAAAGGCCTTATTTCTAAATTATGGGCCTTTTATTCTGAAATTAGCAGATACTTGGAGGCAGAGAAATTTCATTGATCTGACCCATTTATTGGTGAGAACATATTAATTGTGTTCTTAAGCTTTCTTAACAAGGGACAACGCTAACCCCACAATGCACAGTCACCTACCAGTGTTCTCAGCAAATAAACCAAAAGTCCTGGAAGAATACAACAGGACACACAGTTCACAGAACTGCCAAGTCAGCATTAGGATACTGTGGGTAGAACAGATCATGAATCTACAAACACTTACAACAGAATCTGGAGACAGGAGCCACAGGACTTGGTTTTCCTGTTCTCTAAAGGGGTTTTTAAGAGCTCTTAAATGTTTGTTGCAGCAGGCTAGACTTTGCACATCTCTGCTCTCCGCTATATGCCAGGTTCTTCACTTTTCTTAGGCATCCTTTCTTTCTTTTTTTTTTACTTTTTTAATGTTTATTTATTTTTGAGACAGAGAGAGACAGAGCATGAACGGGGGAGGGTCAGAGAGAGGGAGACACAGAATCGGAAGCAGGCTCCAGGCTCTGAGCTGTCAGCACAGAGCCCGACGCGGGGCTAGAACTCACGGACTGCGAGATCATGACCTGAGCCGAAGTCGGATGCTTAACCAACTGAGCCACCCAGGTGCCCCTATTAGGCATCCTTTCTAAATTCATAATCTCCACAGTCACTTTCTTTCAATGAGCACTTTAGGGACAGCAATTTCCAAATGTGCACCTCCATGTCCCTTGAGCTCTATAATTCCAGGTCTGGAGATTCCCCTTCCTCTCAGACTTTCTCTTCCTTCCTGGTACTAGTACAACCATTCACATAGATTGACCCCATGCCTCATTTCCCCTCATGTGCTGCACCACATGGGACGTGTGGGGGGGAACCATCCACGTTAAAGCACTTGGCACAAAACCTGGCACAAAGCACAAGCTCAGTAAGCCTTACCCACTATCATCCTTATTCTCATGACCATTATGACTTTAGTCAAGTTAGGCAAATAGTGCATGGCTATACATAGCCCCTTCTTACCTATTTGAAGAGCCCAAAAATCAGGTAATAAAAAAACACGTTGAGCTTTTTTTGTACCTGAATTTCCCAAAACTATTTGGCTACAGAACCCTTCTGGAGGCACCTGGGTGGCTCAGCTGCTTGAGCATCTGACTCCTTAACTTTTCTTTTTTAACATTTTATTTATTTTTGGGAGACAGAGTGTGAGAGGGGAAGGGGCAGAGAGACAGCGAGACACAGAATCCCAAGCAGGCTCCAGGCTCTCAGCTGTCAGCACAGAGCCCGAGAGCATCTGACTCTTGATTTTGGCTCAGGTCACGATCTCACGGTGCGTGGGTCGAGCCCCATGTTTGTGCTGACAGCACAGAGCCTGCTTGGGATTCTCTCTCTGTCCCTCCTCAACCCTCAAAATAAATAAGTTAACCTAAAAAAAAAAAAAAAGAACCCTTCTGTTTACCTGACATAATCTGAAGATCACACTTGGAGGAGGGTTGCTGTCAGAGTGTAGACTATAATTTCCACCACATCCAAACTGTTACTGAAAACTTCCTGAGCAGCCTATTTATTTATTTGTTAAATGTTTATTTATCTATTTTTGAGAAAGAGAGAGAGAGCAAGTGAGCAGGGGAGGGGCAGAGAGAGAGACAGGGACAAAGGATCCAAAGCAGGCTCTGAGCTGACAGCAGGAAGCCTGATGTGGAGCTTGAACTCACAAAGCATGAGATCTTGGCCTGAGACAAGGTTGGACGCTTAACCAACAGAGCCACCCAGGTGCTCCCCTGCCAAGCCTATTTAAAATTTTTTTAACAATTATTTATTTTTGAGACAGAGAGAGAGAGACAAAGAGAGAGCAAGTGTGAGTGGGGGAGGGTCAGAGAGAGAGAGAGAGAGAGAGAGAGGATATGAAGCTCTGTGCTGTGAGCCCTGAGCCTGACGCGGGCTCCAACTCACAACTGTGAGACCACAACCTGAGCCAAAATCAAGAGTCAGACACTTAATCGAATGAGCCACCCAGGTGCCCCCTTACCAGCCTATTTAAAATGGACCTCTCTGTGTCTTCTATTCTCTTCCCTCTCCCTTTTCTATTCTAGTCTAACCCACCCAATCCCACTTAAAACTGATGGCAATGAGTCTCAAGAAGGTATTGTGATTCACGAGAATAAACTTCAACTCTAGAAGGTAATTTAAGTAGCCTGCAGGACATCTTAGACAATGGGTACAGCAACACAACTAATAGTGGGAGCCTACACATACCACCTTTGGACACAGATTTACCCGGACCCTTAACTGATAGGTGAAGAAAGCAAGCCTAATTTGGAAGGATCTGTACAGGTGAAAAAATGGATCTGTAGGCAGAGAAGAGAGTTAATCAATATTGGTCTAGAGTATATTTTCCAGAGGCAGAGAGAAGGAATGTGAACAGGTTTTCAGAGGAGTCTCAAGGTCTCTGAGAACCTAAATAACGGTACTTTGTCACCAGCTGACTTAGGGCTGCCCTGGATGCTAAAGGACAGTCCAGTGTCAGGCCTACTTTGAGTGTGATTTATTGGGAATGAAAAAAAAATAGTACAAGCCTAGAATTATGGTCTCGCCTTGCAAAAGCTATATATAATTTTCAATTTGCAGACTATAATTTTGAATCTAAGGAGAATAATCAAGTTAGATGAGACATACCCACATGGACCTTGCACAAACTGTTATTAGAGTAATTCCATTTGAACCATGTACTTCAAAGTTGCCAGATAATATCCTCCTGGCAGGGGGGGGGGGGTGTGTCAAATAGGTCTGTGATACTTAAGGAAAAGGTTAAATGGTCTGTTTTCTTCTTGTGAGGAAGATGTCTTGGAACTATGGGGAGAATTATCACTTGGGTTCACAGCCAACATAGTGATTTTTAATACACTTCATAAACATTTCACACAATGACATTATGACAGAAGTTTTTAGGAGGTCTAGAACAAACATGAAGCCAGCCAACTAACAACCGAAGACTGGCTTAACCTAGTTTACTAACTACACTACCAGTTACTCAGCCATTAAAGAGTTCAAAACACTCATCCCCAGGCATGCTCAGACACCTAACAGCAATTTCCAACACATTTAGCTTCTATAATACTATGAAAATATACAATGTGTCTTTCAACCTGCTTACATCTATATTTTGAATCTTACTATATGGCCTCATAATTTTTGGAAATTAGGTTACTATGTATTTGGCCATGAATAACCAGTTATATTTTACAGATGGTTTGATAGGACACCACACAGTAGTCATTAAGAGTTAACAGGCTCACATTCAACACTGAAGTCTTGAGTCAATTCTGATACAATGTCTCATAAAAATTAATACTAAAGATGTGTTCAAGAAAATATTTTTACAGTGTGTTAAATATGTCAGTTCCAGAATTGTTTTCTGGTAGACCCTCAATCTGGATAAATGCCAGCTGACCTCACACTTATTTCCTTTAATTTGGTTCTCTAGCTATCACATTGCAAAACTGTAACACGAATTTAAAATTTTACTTTATTTTTATTTCGTTTGCCATGTCACTATTCTAAAAAGTCTACTCGAGCTAAATCCTTTGGATCTTCTCTGTCAATGTGATTAATTGCATCTCTTCTTCCTACGGCTATCAGATTATCAGGGCATTGGTCTTTTTTTTTTTTTAATGTGTTTATTTATTCTGGTTGGGGGGGGCGGCGCAGAGAGAGAGTGAGGCAGAGGATCTGAAGTGGGCTCTGTGTGGACAGCAAAAACCCTGACACAGGGCTCCAACTCACAAATAGTGAGTTCATGACCTGAGTCAAAAAGGGACGCTTAACCTATTGAGCCACCCAGGTGCCCTAGGGCATTGTCTCATCTTCAAAATGATGTAATGTATTTCACAAAAGCTTTGAGGATATTACTTACGCTCTGTTGTTAAATAATATCTGTAAGTAGAGAAAACTAACACGAAACCCACATACAGAGCTGTTTGCAGGTATACACAATAATAACAGACCATAAAGTGGTATAATATCTGTGTTACACACAGGCTTATCACTGTTCATGTAAGCAATGGCACAGTACCCACAGGTGTGGCCAGGAATTTTATCCATGTGGAAGTAAACTAATATCTTATTACTTATTCTTACTAACAACCTTGGACCAAGCCCTTACAGAGAAAATAGGAACCATTGTGTTTAAGAAAGAAAGGCAATATCCAGATTGGATGCCATGTGTATCATTTACAGAGAAGAAGGCTGTCCAAGATGACAGTAACATCAATACGGATAATGTTTTTATATGAGTGACCAAAGTGATTTGTACCCAATGATATACCATTACAATTTCTTTGTATATTTGTCATATGTGTATTACATATTTGTAATGTCATATGGACAGCTTAAAATCTGTGAGATCTTAATTCCAACCTTTTTTCTCTTTTTCTCCTCTTTCATTGGGAATTCAAATTGTTAATGGTTAGACTGATTCATGGGTATCTGATATTAGTAGTAAATTTTGTCCTAGGCTCAAAATTATGTTTCCACATTTTTTTTTTAAGAGTAAGAGCACTGGATAAAGAAAATGTGGGAGGTACACACACACACACACACACACACACACACACACACACACAAGAATATTAAACAGCCATAAAAAGGATGATATCTTGCCATCTACAACAACACAGATGTGCCTAGAGAGTAGCATACTAAGTGAAATTAAATCAGACTGAGAAAGACGTATGATTTAACTTACATGTGGAATCTAAACAACCAAACAAATGAATAAACAGACAAACAAAAAGCAGATACAGATCTATTAAACCTGAGAACAAACTGATGGATGCCAGAGGGGAGGTGGGTAGGAAGACGGGCAAAATGGGAGAAGGGGATTGGGAGGTAGAGGCTTTCAGTTTCTGGATGAATAAGTCATAGGAATAAAAGTTACTGCATAGGGAGTGTAATCAATGATACTTATAGGGAGTGTAATCAATGATACTTATAGACTTGCATGGTGACAGATGGTAGCTAAGTTTGTGGTGAGCAAAGCATAATGTATAGAGAAACTGAATCACTATGTCCTACACCTGAAACTAATGTAACATTGTGTGTCAAATATACTCAAATTTTTTTAAAATTAAATCTTCCTTCCTTAGGGGCAAAAAAAGAGTGAGAGCATTGGAATTTTATTTAACTCTAGGTACCATGGTTTTGGCATTAGTAGATACGACTAATGAAAGAGCAGCCATACAGTTTTTTTGGCCACTGTGCTTCCCAAGTCCCCAAAAGGAGCCATTTTTACTATTCGATTCTGTCTTTACTAGACAGGTCCTGCTACAGTTTGTGTTTGTTTCTATCCATTTGTTACTTTTTTTTTTTTTTTTTTAACCAGGTGCAATTTTGTGAAACACATTTGTAAAAAACCAAATTTTTTTTCCTGGTTGATAAAGCAGCTTTAATATAACCACAGAATGAGTGTTTATTTGCAAATACTCTGGAATTTCCCTCTCCTTTCTCAGGAGAGAGGAAACCACCACACTTCTTAGAAATTGTATAATTAAATGAGTGTAAGGATCAAAAATTGTTCATTTCAATGACTTGTTAATTTACAACACTGATTTACACTATCTTTATAGAACTGTGCAATAGGGCTTCAAATTGTTCTTCAACAACCTCAGCCTTTCCTCCAATCCAATATCTACTTCTTTCTGTAAGTTGGTGCATCCTAATTATAAATCACATCATTTACTTTCCTGAAGGTTATTTATAATAAATTTTACAATTTGCTTCTGTCAAATTCCATTAAAAGAAAAAGATCTGTTTTGGATATGGGCCCTTGGCAAATTACACTTTTTTTAAAAAAAAAGCATGCACTGAGTTTGACTGGGTGGGATTTATTCACAAAAAAGGCAGAACTGCAGCTATAGGAGCAAGGACTCCAGAGTCAGACTACTTGAAGGCCATTTACCAGTTGTGTGACCTTGGTAAGTCACTTCACTGCTCTGGGACACAAGTTCCTCATCAGTAAAGTGACAATCATATTAGTATCTGCCAAATAACGTCTTGTGTATCTAGGGAGAATTAAATGGTTGAAATGCATAACACTTTGAACAGCGTTATGTACATTTTGGCTATTGCTTGTTATTCAAGAAATATGTTTTAGCAAGCATCAAAAATATATTAGATAAAATGTGACAGATAAGAGGATGAATTACATATGCATATTCCTTCAAATAGCACACACACACCCACACACCCACACACCCACACACACACACACACACACACACCCTACACTAAAAGGTAGAGGATAAGTATTAGAAGAGAGAGACCGAGTTACAAAAAAACCCAGGGAAGGCAGCAGTTAACTCCCACTGATAGTATTGAGAAGGGGAAGGAATTTCAGGTGGGCCTTGAAGATGAGTTCTATTTCAGCACGTAAGTGTTGAGATTAACGTACTGGGAACAGCCAAAAGAGAGACGAAAGAGGCAAGTGCATAAATTAGTGTAAATTAGTCTTTCCGGTTGGAATTAAAGGTCAAAGAAGGTGCTTAATGAGGAGAATGTTTGTAGCACTACATGGTGAAGGCATCTTGAGGGCTAGGTTAGCAATACAGAATTATTTTATAGGAAATGAAAGCCATTTAAAATTTCTGAGAAAGAGGTGTGGCCTTATCAAAACAAAGCTTAATCTCAAAGGAAAGTAAATAGATTGGCGGAGAGACTGCTGCAGGCAAGGACACCGGTTAGGCAACTACTGCTGTGGTCAAAGGGGGAGATAATGAAGGCCTGAGGCAAGGGAACGGCAGAGGAGAGGCCACCACAAAGGAGAGGACACAAAAATGTTACCGAAATAGAATCTAGTCATACCCCCAAATCACAAACCAATGAGAAACTTCAAAATTATGCAGATATTAGGACTTTCCTGAAGATTCTAATTCAGTATGTCTGCAGGGAGACTCATTAAAGCATAATTTTTGAAAATCTGACTTTTTTTTTTAAACTAGGCTCTGCACCCAATGTGGGGCTTGAACTCATAACCCTGGGCTCAACAGTAGCAGGCTCTACCGACTAAGCCCGCCAGGTGTCCCTCTGAAAGTCTAATTTTTTTTAACTTATTTTTTTAAAATGTTTATTTATTTTTGAGAGAGAGAGAGAGAGAGAGACAGCATGTGAGGGGGTAAGGGCAGACAGAGAGGGAGACACAGAATCCAAAGCAGAGTCCAGGCTATGAGCTGTCAGCACAGAGCTCGACGCAGGGCTCAAACTCACAAGCTGTGAGATCGTGACCCGAGCCAAAGTTGGTCGCTTATCTGACTGAGCCACCCAGGCACCCCTCTGAAAGTCTAATTTTGATAATTGGTCATATTTGACACCTATTGACCTAAAAGTCTATGACTGTGGAGTTAAAAGAAATTATACAGGCTTCAGTTAGGAAAATAAGAAAAGGATTAAAAGGAAGAAGAAAAGGAAGAAGAAAGAATAACATAGAGATCAGAGCAGTTGGGGAAGGCAAAAAAACAAAGCTGATGACAATTTTTGTACTTCCTGAGGACAAGATATTATTCTCAGAGAGAAGACAGGGAAGAAGTTGGGAAGAGAAGTTGGGCTCAAGCTGACAGATTTGAAAATTACCACTATGATAATGAAAAAGGCAAAAGCAATCCCTAGAAACCATTTATACTCCATAGTTGTGAATCTCAAGAAGAATGACGCATGGCCTGGGATTTCGCAGGAAAAAAAGAAGAGAGTATCATAAAAACCAAGGGAGATGAACTATATTCAGTTAAGTTGTGGTTATCAGTACTGATTTATGTGGAAGAGTGTAAGGATAAGGACAAGAGGAGAGAGGTCAGTAGACCTGGTATCCAAAGTTATATAGGTGATGAATGAAAGAGAATAAGCAATGTACTCTCAAGGCTTAGCAGTGAACAGAAGGTGAGGAGTACAGGCAGTAGTATTCTTCAAGAAACTGGTTGGTGAAGGAGAGAGTCAGGGAAGTAATGTGATAAGGCATTGTGGGTAACCTCTTTTATTTATTTATTTATTTATTTATTTATTTATTTATTTATTTAAGAGACAGAACTGAGGGGAGGGGTAGAGAGAATCCCAAGCAGGTTCCATGCTGCCAGCACACAGCCTGATGTGGGGCTTGAATTCACAAACTGTGACATCATTACCTGATCCCAAACCAAGAGTTAGATGCTTCATAACAGACTGGGCCACCCAGACACCCCTAAGCTCTTTTAAGTCAGTGAAAAGTGATGCATGTTTTTAGACGGAGAGGAGAGACCCAGAGGAGAGGGAGATACTTAAGAGGTAAGGCGATTGTGGAAAATTTAATGAAGCAAGTTCTAAGAAAAGGAAAAACAGATAAAGGACACAATCCAGAAGGTTAGCTTTGGTGAAAATGAGTTACCTAAAATGGGAGGAAAGTGGCAAAGAAGGGAGGCAACAAAGATAAATGATCAGATAAAAACAAGGACAGGTTAGTGAGACAGCATCACGCTCTGTTCATACCTTGCAGAGAGTGAGAGTAGAAGATATTAAGCACAAAACTTAGGGGCAGTGAAATCTGTTTCAAAGATTACTTAAAGATCAATGAAAGATAATCCAAATGATTTTTGAGATGCAGAGGTGGCTCAGTTAAGGTTACTTACAATAAACTCGTTTCCACTGCAGAGTAGCACTAATTGGTTAATAACAAGGAGACAAGTGTGTGGCATAGACTGGACCAGTGATGGGCAAAATTGCTCAAGGAGGGAGCCAAATTGGTGAGGAAATCAAAAGTGCCAGTGAAAATATTCTTGGGACTGTCCTATCACAAGGTTGAGGGAAGGGAGGTCACAGTGAGAATGAAGAACAAGTAGGAGCAAAGAACTGGGAGAGAGAGACAGAAGTTGTGTTCAGAGGTGGAAAGGGAGATTGTGGACTAGGAAAGGAGGCTATCATGAGGGATGGCAACCACAGCACCATGAAAAGGAAAAGGAAGGCTAAGCAAAAAGCATAGATTTAAACATAGGGGGGCGCCTGGGTGGCACAGTCGGTTAAGCGTCCGACTTCAGCTCAGGTCATGATCTCTTGAGTTCAAGCCCCACATCGGGCTCTGTGCTGACAGCTCAGAGCCTGGAGCCTGTTTCGGATTCTGTGTCTCCCTCTCTCTCTGACCCTCCCCCATTCATGCTCTGTCTCTCTCTGTCTCAAAAATAAATAAATGGTAAAAAAAAAAAAAAAATTTAAACATAGGAAAACGTGTTACCCAGGGACATAGTAACCTTACATAAGAGAGCAAAAATATATTTGACATCCTAGTAAATTGGAAGGAGTGGCCTCTTGTAACTGGTTGTAAGGAAAGTGATCTTTTATGGTAAGGTAACTGAAAAAGTACTTGTGTGAAAGGATGAGACCGAGTTTATTACTGCTTTCTGGCCCAATGAAACCCAAACTTCTCTTTTGATATGGTGATGGGGTACTTTTCTGAAAAGAAACCACTTATAAAGATGCCATTTTCAACTTCCTGGGTTTTATAATATGCAAACTATTAAGTACAGCATTATGATCACAGACATTGTGCCAATTATACCTTCTTTTTTAAAGTTTATTTATTTTGAGAGAGAGAGAGAGAGAAAGAGAGAGAGCGTGTGGAATGTGAATGGGGGAGGAGCAAAGACAGAAGAAGCAAGAGAATCCCAAGCAGGCTCAGCACTGTCAGCGCACAGCCTAACATGGGGCTCGATCCCACAAACTGTGAGATCATGACCTGAGCCCAAATCAAGTCAGATGCTTAACCAACTGAGCCAGCCAGGCACTCCACCAACTATACATTTTAAAAGAAGTTTACAATGCAATTGAATTCCCCAGATTACCCATCCCTACTTCCTATTTCCCTAATTTTATCAGCCCTATTTTCCTTTATTTCTGGATCTCCTCTTTAATATCATACCAGTTGATTAATGTGGGATCTTGTAACCATATGTATTTTAAAGACCTATGTAGATATGGAATAATAAATTGGAACTTTTTCTAAATAATGAGAATGGCAATAAACAATACATAGAAAAAGCTGCAAATCAAGAATGGAATTTACAGTTAAGAATTTGGGATTTGGCCGACTAGAGAGACTCAGGTGTATTACAGGATCACCACGTTAACACTGACTGAGGTGGCTCATAGAGCAGGTCAATGGGGAATATAATGTTCTCGATGCCATAAATAATCCAAGATCAAACAGCCTTGAAAACTGATTTTTATATTCTCTAGTAGAGTTTTATATATGTTTTTGGCAACTGTCTGAATACAAATTTGAGAGAGACACATTAAAAAAAAATAAGAAATTGTATTTTCATCAGCCAACAGTTAAATGGAAGACTTCAGTCATCCATTAAAAAAAAAAAAAAGAATGTGCTGTTAGATCAAAGCAATAAACATGAATAACTGTTTTATGTAGCTTTCAAAGGAGAAGAAAGAAATGCGTCATTGGTAATTTTTCCAGGATAAATAAAGAAGGATTTGAGGAGAGGGGGAAGTCCTTTAAAAAGAGAAGTATGCCAGGAAAATTAAAATGTAACTTTTTATTTATTTGGAGAAAAACTGCCAAGGAAATATATGGGAAACTCATTTAGCCTATGTATAAAAATTATAAACAATTGGGAAAGTTTCACTGATTCTCTGGGTCAAACTGAGGCATGGCAATGCTATGGGTTTGTCAGTAAGAGATGCCAACCACACTGAAGGTCAAAGAGTATGCAATGCATCTAAGCAACAATGCCACTGTGACGTTCTTAGACACTGACCATATGAATACCACACTGACCATATCTTCCAGCGACACCCAGCCTGTTCATGATGTGCATCCAGAGGGAAATTCATTTCGATGCAATTCCCTCTCTTCCTTGATCACCAAAACTGATGAACTCAGCAAGTGACCTTCCTTGGTCACCAAAACTGATGAACTCAGCAAGTGACAGTGAATTCAGTCGTGTTGTTTAAGTCCGGATTTACCAGGAATCACATCACTTTTAGGCAACAGCACTAGTGAAGTATGGCTGGAGTAAATCAAGAGTTTTTGCGGAGAAGTAGTGGAATTTTCCCTTTTTTAAAAAATATTTTGAAAGTTTATTTATTTTGAGAGAAGGAGAGAGAGCATGATTGGGGGAGGGGGAGGGACAGAGAGAGAGGGAGAGAGAATCCCAGGAAGCCTCCATGTTGTCAGTGCAGAGCCCAATGTGGGGCTCGAACTCACAAACTGTGAGACCATGATGTGAGCGAAACCGAGTCAAAAGTTTAACCCAATGAGCCACCTGGGCGCCTCTGGAATTTTCCTTTTATCCTATAGTCTAAAAATTGCTATTGGATGATTTAAATGATGTGATCAATTTTCACTTTTTAGATTGTTCAGTGCAGAATGGGGACAGATAAGAATTAAGAATATCAGTCTCAAAACAGTTGCAATTGTCTAAGTAAAGATGATGAGGGATATAACCCAGGTACTATGGACTAAACTATGTCCCTCCAAAAGTTGTATGTTGAAGCCCTAACCCTCAATGTAATGGTATTTGGAGATGAGGACTTTGAGGGGGTAATTAAGTCATGAGGGTAGAACTTTTGTGATGGGGTTAGTGTGCTTGGGAGATGAACTAACTCTCTTTCTTCATGTGAAGACACAGCAAAAAGATGGCCATGGTAAGCCAGGCAGAGGGCTTTCATTAGGAGCAGAATTGGCCAGCACCCAGACTGTGGGACTTTTCAGCCTCTAGAACCATGAGGAATAAATTTCTCTTGATTAAGCCACATAGTCTATGGTATTTTGTTATGGCAGCCTGAGCTAATACACCAGGCATAACCATGAAGAAAAAAAAAGGAGGCATATTTGAAAGACATTTAAAAAAACATGTAGTACAAAGGAGTTACATATCCAACTGTATTCCATATCAATTACATATTGAAAGAGTTGTTATAGTAATAAAAATACCAACATATATTGAATGCTTAATATGTTTCAGAGAGTACACTAACGACTTTATATGGGGGCACCTGGGTGGCTCAGTCAGGTGAGCGTCTGACTTTTGATTTTGGCTCAGGTCATGATCCCAGAATCACGGGATGAAGCCCTGTATCAGGCTCCACGATGAGCTAAGTATAGCGTCTATTTAAGATTCTCTCTCTCTCTCCCTCTGCTCCTCTCCTCTGCTCTCATGATCTTTCTCTCTCTCTCAAAATTAAAAAAAAAGGGAGCAGTGTTTCTTGGAAATTAGAAATTGAAGGAACAATCTGCCAGACCAGATCACTTCAAAGTCGTTCAGGGGAATGGAGTCTAATAATTTTATGGGCTTGTGTTTTCTAGGTTTAATTTAATGTTTACATGTTTTTCTCAATGAAACATTAAAAACATTTTTTAAATATTTATTTTTGAGAGAGAGAGAGAGACAGAGACAGAACACCAGTGAGGGAAGGGAAGAGAGAGACAGAGACACAATCTGAAGCAGGCTCCGGGCTCTGAGCTGTCAGCACAGGGCCCGACACAGGGCTTGAACCCACGAACCATGAGATCATGACCTGAGCCGAAGTTAGATGCTTAACTGACTGAGCCACCCAGGTGCCCCTCAATGAAACATTTTTTAAAGTAATCTCTGCACCCAACGTGTGGATTGAGCACAGACCCCAAGATCAAGAGTCGTATGCTCTACTCATTGAGCCAGACAGGTACCTCTCAATGAAACTTTTTTTTTCCCTAAAGATTTTATTTTTAGGTAATCTCTACATCCAATGTGGGGCTTGAATTTACAACCCTGCGATCGAGAGTTGCATTCTCCACTGACTGAGCCAGCCAGGTGCCCTACAATGAAACTTTTGATACCAAAATGGGAAGGGGTGAAATGCTAGCATTAGCAGTAACGGCATCTCTGGAGACCTTGAGAGTTCTCATCGCAACTGCACAATTTAAGAGCTTTATAACTTGGACAGTTTTCTAAGCTTCTCATTTCCTTGTCTGATTGCAGGAATAAGAATACCTGCTTCATAGGATTCTTGTAAAAATTGAGATAATATATACAAAATGCTTAGCTCAGTGTCTAGCATGGTGAGCTTTAATTGGCACTGGTGCTGAGGATGATTATGATCACCAGGGCATAATTCATACCAGCTACTTATATGTAGGTCAGCTCTTACTGTTCTTCCAACCTTATCTTATCTCTGCTCACTGCTCTCTTCCACCTAGAAAACATATGCAAATTGAACAGTTTGATACTGAAACAGCCTCAGTAGAGAACTGCCCTTATCCTCCTAGTATTCAAGGAGACTAGGTAAAGGGCAGTTCACTGAGATAAAGATATTAAGAAAACTTGACTTCTAGAAAGACCCAGCTCTGCTACAAATCATCAGTCCATTTTCTCCTTTGGTTACATGTGTAAATCAAGAGTTCAAACAGAAATTTAAGCTCTCAACTCTATCATTTTATTTTTTACTTTTAGATCTTTATCTATCTATCTATGTATCTATCTATCCATCTATCTATTTAAGAGAGAGAGCCTGTGTGGTGAGAAAGAGGCAGAGGGGATTTTAAGCAGGCTCCACACCCAGTGGGGAGACCCATGTGGGGCTCGATCTCATGACCATGAAATCATGACCATGAGATCACGACCTGAACTGAAATCAAGTGTCAGATGCTTAACCGACTGAGCTACCCAGGCAGCCCTTTATTTCTTACTTTTTATGCGGATATCCTAAGCCTTAGGAAACTAACTCCTGATGTTATTGTTCTAGTTTTTTTAAAAGCATTATCAAAGCCTGCAGAAAACATTCAGTGACTACCACATCATCTTTCAGATTCAAAGATTTCTAATTTGAATCCTTGAAGACTGAGGTCATAGATATAAACTACACAGAGAAGGAGCATCCACAATGTTTCTTTAATCTTTTGGATTTTCCCTACCACTACTGGCAAATGTGGGAAGAATGAACTGTGCTCACAAAGCTTTTTCTAGCTCAAATGGAAGAGCTGTTTACTGTGTAGTGAGACACTCTGGGGTTTCCCTTAGGTCCCCAGGAACTGTTTTTTTATTTTCTTTTCAGCACTGGACCTGGGAGTAGACTGCAGACAAACAGCTTACTGCCAAGGATGTGTGAAACCTGTTATATTGGTCATTCTGGATCTTATTTAAGCACATACTGTCACTAGGTAAGACTATTTTTACTTTGCTTTAGTGGAAGCCTTAATTTTGCTTTAGGAAAAAAACAATATATATATATATATATATATATATATATATATATATATATATATATATATATATTTCACATTTATAAACCATGTATGTTTCTGCAAGCAATAAAATTTGAAGTGACAGTGACATACTTAGAATTCTGATGTGAGGATAATAAGGATACCAGAACCCGAGTGTTTCAGCTATTGATTCCTCCATGATAAACCACTACAAAATCTAGTGGCTTAAAATAGTTCATTATTTCTCACAGTCCTACAATCTGGGCTGGGCAGTTTTTCTGCTCTGTGTGGTGTCTCCTCAGGCTGGAAACTACAAGAAGGCATCTTCACTCACATGTCTGGAATCAGAGCCGGGATGCCTGAAACAACTTGCCAAGCATGTCTATTCACATGGCTGCTCCGCAAGACTAGCTTGGGGTTCCTAACGCCATGGTGGTCTCAGAGTAATTGGACTTCTGGTGGCTGACTTCCAAGAGGAAGGAAGCTGAAAGTGCTAGTCTTCTTAAAGGCTAGGCCCATTATGGGACGGCCTCACTGCCTCATATTATACTAGTCCAAGCAAGTCCAAAGCCAGTCCAGATTTAAAGGGAGGGGAAAGGCTCTACTGCTTTATGTGAAGAGTAGCACATATGCAAAGGGAGGGAAATAACTGATGGCGGCCATCTCTGGAGAATACCATACACAGTGTATTGCATTTACCAGGAGCTCTTTCCTTTTCTTCTTTTTCCTTTGGATTTCATTGGGTTTCTTGAAACTCCTTTTGGAATTTTCAAAATGTCCAGAGAGAAAAAAAAAATCACTCAACTTTATGGTGTATGGGATGATACATTAATTATATCATATAGTAATAACAACCAATTATATATTAATAATAATTTATATATTAATGTAATGAATAGTATATATTAACTAATTATTATATATTGATATGATATATACTGTTATATATTATATTCATTATAACAACTTTTCAATGATTTTCATAATTGCAATGGAATCTTTATTTATTTTACTACTGTTGTTCACCCTAAGTATGAGGAAATGGAGTTTCAGAAAAAAAAAATTGAAGCATTCATCCTCAAATATGCTCCCAAGTAGAGAAGTAGTCATTATAGTTCCAGAGATGCCACACACCTCAGATTTATGCTATCCACAGGTAGCTGGATCAAGCCACCTTTATGTAACATATTGAAACATACGTGGGATTTTTATAAGAAAGAGATTTGTAACCACCTACTTCCTCTTTTTATTCAAATTAATTTTCCTTCCCTGATCCATGAATCATTCTTCACATTGGAATTGGATGATGATTCAGAAAGAACCAGTAAATTCTAATGAGCCTAAAAGGAGAGACAAGCTTATCACTGCCAGAGATCAAAACCAAACCCTAAAATTATAGGCTTTGTTTAAAACGCTGTTTCAGACATTGAAATTTAGTTCAGGGAACATACCTTTTTCCTGACTCATTCTCACTGCACACTCACCCCACTAAAGGGAGGAGGAGAGGGTCAGTGATTCTCATTAGGAGCCACTGACCTTCGAAAATTTGGTTCACAGCGGTCTGGCAGCAAAAGGGCCACAAAATGCCAAGCTGTAAGCACTGCCCCAGACCACACTCAGAAAGGGAAGGGATGGACTGTAGCCGTCTTTGGGAGACTACAGCACAGAGTGTATTGTATTCACTGGCAACTCCTTCTCTGTTCCTCTTTCCTTTAGATTTCCTTGAGTTTATCTGCACTCTGAAATAAAGGGCTATCAGGAGCAAAAAACGCACTCAGAACACAAAGTGTAAAGGGACTGATCCTTAGTAATCATAACCAAATGCAGTAGATTGACCTAAACCTGCTCCAGTTGTCCGATACATCTAATCTGCATAAGAGTGATTAGTTTGGAGAACAGTTCTATAGAATATAGAAGACTCCAGGCCTAAAAAAAACGACTGCTGCCAACTCGTTAGGTAGTCAAAGAGGTCTGATGCTGGAGTTAACTTATCACATCTGTTTACCAAACCTAAAACTCTACAGTAAGTAAATAATCACAGCCATCCCATTTACTTGAACACAAAACCCAGCTTGGCTGTAAGGAAACTACAAATTGACCTTTCCTTCTCATAATGCATCTTACTCATTGTTAAAAGTGATTTCAACTCTTGATTCACTACTTGAAAATACATTTCTCATGCTGCTATCTAATATATCTATAAATGCTCATCCAGTTAAAGAACGCAAGGCAAAATATACCTAAACTATACACCATCAGATCAGAGGTGCTTCGGGAAAAAAGGCTGCTTTTGTAGATGCTTGGAATTGCAGAACCAAGCTGGATATGCTTCAGACTAATTAGAACTGCCTTCCTCCTCAGGCATTAGTGTACATGGGGTGTAAAAAGTGCAGGTTTCTCAGAGAGAAGCAGAGAAGAGCTTGCGTGCTGCTTTTAGAGCCCAGGTTTGCAGCGAGCTTAGTGGCATGTGTTTGCAAGGTGGCATCTGAACTCCTGTGTGGGGCTGGTGTTGCTCATAACAGTACCGAATATGAGAAGCGAAGAAAAGGTGCTCATTCTCCAGTTTTTCAAAAATACAGACATGGGAGCTTTCAAAATGTACTTTATATTTTGCTAATATACTAGACTTCTCAGCATTCTCTCACCTCCCCCCGCCCTGCTTTTTACAATGTGTTTACCTTATGTGTAATTGTATTCATTTTTTTCAATTCTGAAAAAGTCTCAAGCATTATCTCTTCAAATCTTCTTTTTCTCCATTCCCTACATTCTTGTCTTTTGTGAGGTGTTCTCATACCTCTTAGCTTAGTTTTCATATTTTCTCTTTTTTGCACATGACCTCGGTGAATTCCTCAATCCTACCATCAGATGCTAATTCATTCCTCTCCTCTGTTACTCACCTAGGTTTACCTCAAATGTCAAGATATTTCAATATTTCAAAGAGCATATTTTTCATTGCCAAGATTTCTGAAATTATTTCATTTTCATATTTGCCTATTTTTATATTGTTTATATCTATTTTTGTTTTTCATGTTTAAATGTTTTTAGTGGATACATGTTTCTTTATATCAGGGGTCAGCTGTTCAACTTTTTCTGTAAATGGTCAGATATTAAATATGTTAGGGTTTGTAGGCCACACGGTCTCCGTTGCAGCAACATATACTCAACTCCATTGTGAGAGCAGCATAGGATCTATGCAAACAAATGGGTGTGGCTCAGTTCCAAACAAAATTTACTTAAAAAACAGGTCACTGTAGCCATTTTGGAAAATTGTTTATTTATTTAAATGTTTATTTATTTTTTAAGAGAGAGAGAAAGAGAGGGCACATGCACGCATGCATACGCACATGTGTGAGTGTGGGGAGGGGGGGGCAGAGAGAGAGAAGCCCAAGCAGGCTCTACAGGGTCGGTGCAGAGCCTGAGGGGCTCGATCCCATGAACCATGGGATCATGACCTGAGCCAAAATCAAGAGTTGGATGCTTAAGAGACTGAGCTACCCAGGCACCTCCACTTCGGCAAATACTTTGGCAGTTCTTCAAAATGTGAAACAGAGCTGCCATATGACCCAGCAGTTCTACTTCTAGGTATATACCCATGAGGAATGAAAACCTATGTTAATATAAAAACTTGTATATGAATGTCCACAGCAGCGTTCTTAATAGCCCAAAGGTGAAAACAACCCAAATGTCCATCAACTGATGAATGGAAGATGAAAATGTGGTGTATCTATACACTGGCATATTATTTGTCAAAAAACCAAACCAAAACAAAACAACCAAAAAACTAAGCGGTGCTACATGCTATAACATATATGAACTTTGAAACCATGATGCTAATGAAGGATGCTAGACACAAAAGACCACATCTTCTATGACCCAGTTACAGGAAGTGTCCAGAACAGACACATTTCTAGAGATAGAAGGTAGGGCTCAGGGAAGTGTAGAAAGAGGAATGCCCGCTAATGGACACGGGGTTTCTTTTTGAGGTGATGAAAATGTTCTAAAATTAGATTATGGTGATAGTTACACAACTATATAAATACACTAAAGACCACTGAAATGTAAATTTAAACAGATGAACTTTTGCAGGTAAATTAGATCTCCATGAAGCTACTAGAGAATAGATGAAATGGGGAAAAGTGAGTGGCCAGTAGGGCCACAGTTTGATGACTCCTGCTCTATATTTTCAGGGATCCTAATTTACTTATCAAACTTATTTATAGTTTATTCTATATGTAAACTTCTTTTCTGGCTTAAATTCATCTTTTTGATTGCTGATTTTAAAGGCTATCTGTTGGTTTTTTTCCAATGTCTGAAACATTTATACTTCAGCTAATCTTGAGTAGAAAACATTTGTTCCTTTGCTTACTCTCTTTGTCTGTCTGTGTTTTTCTAATGATTTTATGGTTGCCTCCACTCAGCTCTCCTATCCAAGGGGAACTAGTTTTGTGTCTTGGGCCTCCAGCCCCTATAGTGACATGTGGATATGATAGCAATATAGTCTGTAAACTCTGGAAAACTGGGCCAGGTACTAGATCACATGCTTTGTCTGCCTTCTCCTTGGCCTCCCAAATTCCTGTAACCCAAAGCCCAAGCTACTGTGGCAGGTGTTTCATGCAAGTGCTACTGCTCCAGTCTACCTGCCTTGGGTGAAATATTTTAGCTCCTAATTCACTCCCCCATCAGTGGAGATACTCCCACATCCACTGGCTTGTGGACCCAGAAAACCTTGGGTCCATGGCTTCAGCCCAGTTTACTACTTTGTGTTCCTGTTCTATTTCTGACCCAAAGACATGTCCCTGTAAAAAATATTTTCTCTTGTTATATCCTGTCTGTACGTCCCAGGTGAGGGCTTCTATGGAGTAGGGCAGAGGGCAATAAATGAATTTACAGTGCCATCCTGACTGGACACTCTTCGGGTCAATGCAAAGGAATTTTAGCCAAAAGATTCAAACAGTATCAAATGCTCCTTGGTTGAGAAGGCATTTTCTTTTTCTTCTAGAAATTTTGAATTTGAATTAAGTGGAACGTATTCAAATGGAGGTGGTACAGTACATTGCAAGTAAAATATAAAAGATCATACCAGCAGTCAAAGCTGAATGCATATTTTAGGGAATCACAGAAGTCAAGAAAAAAATTACAGTCCCAGTGATAATAACTTTCAAAGGGATACCTACAATGAGATCAATGAGGTAAATCCTTTAATTTTTACTTTTGATTATATAACAGATTCCTCTTCTTTTTAATGCTATATTTAGCTTAAAGATCCATACCTAAAAGATTTTATGGTACATTTATGATTATTAATTTATTCATTTAGTCAACAAATATTAACTATGCTCCTGCTATCTACTGAGCAATTTACAAGACTGTACTGATACAGATAGAGATGAATAATAAATGGTCCTTGCTCTCCAGGAATTCATCATTTATTAAGGAAATCAACCACACACACCAAAAGAAGTCACCATCTCATTCTAAGATAAGTGCTATAATGTCTATGGGGACAATGAGCTTTAAAGGCAGAGATAGGGAAATGAGCAATTCTTATTTGATGTGGTTCTGTGAAGAGGCAACTGCAAAGGCTTCGGAGAAGAGGTCACATGTTGGGAACTTTTAGAAAAAAATTTTTTTAAGTTTATTCATTTTTGAGAGAGAGAAAGAGAGAGAATGACAGAGTGTGTGGGGGAGGGGCAGAGAGAGAGGGGGAGAAAGGATCCCAAGAAGGCTCTGCAATGTCACGAACTGTGAACTATGAAATCACGAACTGTTGAGATCATGACCTGAGCGGAAGTCAGATGCTTAACCGATTATGCCACCCAGGCACCTCAAACTTAGTAGTACCTTCTTGGAAGGGAGGGTCTAGGGGAATTCACTTGTGCTTATCTAGCATACTATTTTTACTGAAATGATGGGTTTATTTTGGACAGTTTTAGGGAGCTAATGAAGATTATGGGAGGATAATAAATGTCTTCCACCTCTCTCTCATCCACATTTTCTCATATTACTTACTACACACATGGGTTTTGTCAGCTATTGATGAAGAGTGCAGAGCAGAGGTCTCCTTACATGACCAAAGATGACAGTATCAGGTAATTTTAGGAAGGAGAAAATACATGGGATGGTCAGAAGGCAGGATAAATATTAAGCAACTTGGGGATGAAAAGATGGCCTGGTGCGTGGACTATAGGAACTCCTGTATTGTAGGCTAAAGAGACTGGACTTCTCTCAGGCAACGAGAGAGAACAAGTGACTGTAATGCTGGAGTCAGGGAACCTACTTTACAGTTCTGAAATATACACATCTGAGAAGACGAGATAGGGAAGAAAAAGACTACAACTAGTGGCCAGTCAGGAAAATACTGTAAGAGTCCAAGTGTGAAATAATGACTATTAGACTGAATTGACATGGGAATAGGGGAATTAGAATTATAATAGTATTTTTATTTGAAAAGCTACAACAGAACAATGCTTCTATTAATATTTCATTGCACGAGAGGTTTCCCTAGTTGAGAAACAAGTATGCTGAAGCTTTTAGCATTATGTTTAATGCTTGAGGGCTATGTTTTTCAGATAATTGGAGTATTATTATCTACTGTATCCATGATGGATCATGTCCAAAAGGCAGTTAGCCATGAAAAAGAATTAACTCATTAGGTTAGGCCCTTATGTTATCACTGTTGAAAACATGCAAACACTAGCACTTTTATATCATATAGAAAACAAAACAAATCTTATCATTTGGGAAAAGAAAACAAACTTTCTGTTCTGAAGAGAATATTAATTTTACTAAAATGAATCCCAAGTTGAAAAAAAGCACAGTTTCTGGATAAATCCTATGCCCCATGAAAAAGTAGGATTTCTACATTGAATATTACTTCTTCTATTAAAAAGTTAAGATTAATCACATTGTTATATAAAATTTCAGCCCACACAATGACTGCATGCTAAATGGGAAAGGGGAGACAAGAGCTGGCTAGAAACAGCTACCCTACAAACTACCTCACAAACTAACATCAAGAAGTTCCTTCTCTTTATATCATGAGGAAATCTTTTCATGTGTTCCCTCATCCATTTCAGGAACTAGAAGTCTCTTCATACATTAGAGGGTCTCCTTTTCTCATCCTGTGACAATTTCTGTTGAGCTGATAATAATGTATTAGATACTATTCAAGGGACTTTGTATATGGTAACTTGCTTAAACTTTGGAAAGCACTTAAAATGTGAAGAATTCCTCTTACTCATTTGGCTTTAGATCTGTAAAAATTCAGAAAAGAGGAGACTTTTTCATTGGCCTAAGAGGGGTCCCCCATCCCCAGATCACAAGATTCTCTCTAATATCCCCATCACTGACACCAATTTAGAGAGAATTTTCTCTATGAAGGTGTATGGTTACTGTTCCTAGTTAAGAAAAGTCCTAAGAGACTCTAATCTAACAACAACAACAACAAAAAAGAATCAGGTCATAAAAACCTGTGTTAAGTATGATTCAAAGGGAAAAAATGAGCTGCAGTGAAAGCCAACTTGCGCTGGAAAGACTTGCGCTCTTAAGTAACCAGACATGTGTAGCCAGTTACGAAGCTATCCCATCACATATGTTTTTAAACATCTGTCAGCACAATCAAAACCCCACAAGCAAAATACAGCACTCATGAGCATTAGGGAGGGCTGTCTGTGAAGAAGGCTCAGAAGCTGAAAGAAATGAATAGATTTCACAGGTTGAACACAGGCTGTTCTTGCTTGGCTTGAAGAAAGCCCGGGGAAGCAGTTCCCAAGGCTGTGAGGCATTGACTTGAACATAAGTATCTTTTTAAAAAAAATTTAAAAATGTTTACTTATTTTGAGAGAGGGAGAGAGAAAGAGAGCACAAGCAGGGGAGGAACAGAAAGAGTGGGAGAGAGAGAATCCCTAGCAGGTTCCATGTTGCCAGCACAGAGCCCAACGCGGGCGTTGATCTCACAAGCTGTGAGATCATGACCAGAGCTGAAACCAAGAGTTGGTCCCTTAACTGACTGAGCCACCCAAATGCTCCTGGAACATAAGTATCTTTTTTTAAACTTTTTTTTTTTTACATTTATACATGTATTTTTGAGACTGAGAGGGAGAGAGTACACAAGTGGGTGGGGCAGAGAGAGGAAGACACAGAATCTGGAGCAGGCTCCAGGCTCTAAGCTGTCAGCACAGAGCTTGATGTAGGGCTCAAACCCACGAACCATGAGATCATGACCTGAGCTGAAGTCGGACACTTAGCCGACAGTCACTCAGGAGCCCCTTGAACACGAGTATCTTAAGGACAAAACTGGAACCAGAGATAAAACCTATGGCACCCTAAAGAAAGAGACATGTCAGGAAGTGCCAAGAAGCAGGTGAAACTGGAGAGCCATAGCTTAACCTATGGCTTCGGTGCTAGAAGCTGAGTCTAACTTTTCTCCATTTTTTTTTTTTTTTTTTTTTGGTAAACATTATTCAGTGACATTTTCCCACCGTTAAAAAGTTCCCATCTCAAAAGTACAAAAAGGGAAAAGGGTTCCTTTCAAACCTGCAGCATTTGTTCTTCCTCTGAAGATGTCGTCATATGCTTTCCACTGTGGCTTCACCTGGTAGGCATGGATGAACACCACAAACACTACCACAAGGCATGTTAAAGGAACAAGAGCCCCAGTGAAGAGAGCCGCATAGATGTTTGGGATGAAACACCTGGAGGACAGAAGAGACAAGACAACTCAGACAACTTCAATAAACACGTTTCTAAATTCAGAATGGGTTACATCATCACTTTATACTAGCTCTTTGTATCTAAATGTTGGCAAAAGCAAATTTTTGATTTGCCAAATTGAAGCTTGGTTTGAGTACAGGCTACCCGATTAAATCCAGCCCACTGCTTCACAAAGTAGGTTCTGTGGAATACGCATATCCTGAGGTGCTCAGAAAACTTCAACAAAGGTTATGGCAAAATAAATTTGAGAAACTCACATTCACTTTTCTAGCTCTGTCTTATTGGCCTATGGAGACCAAGGTCTTATTGAGGACCTCATAAAAGAAGGCATTGTTTTTTTGGTTTTGTTTTTAAAAAATTTTAAATGTTTTTATTTATTTTTGAGAGACATGGTGCAAGTGGGGGAAGGGCAGAGAAAGAGGGAGACACAGTATCCAAAACAGTCTCCAGGCTCTGAGCTGTCAGCACAGAGCCCAACGCGGGGCTTGGACTCACAGGCTGCAAGATCATGACCTGAGCTGAATGAAGTCGGTGGCCCAATCAACTGAGCCACCCAGGCACCCCAAGGAGGCATTATTTAAATTTTTTTTTTTATACGTTTATTTATTTTTGAGACAGAGAGAGACACAGCATGAAAAGGGGAGGAGCAGAGAGAGAGGGAGACACAGAATCTGAAACAGGCTCCAGGCTCCGAGCTGTCAGCACAGAGCCCGACGCGGGGCTCGAACCCACGGACCGTGAGATCATGACCTGAGCCGAAGTCGGACGCCCAACCGACCAAGCCACCCAGGCGCCCCAAGGAGGCATTATTTAAACACAAGTTTGGGGCGCCTGGGTGGCTCAGTCGGTTAAGTGTCTGACTTCAACTCAGGTCACGATCTCGCAGTCTGTGAGTTCGAGCCCTGCAGTCTGTGAGTTCGAGCCCTGCGTCGGGCTCTGGGCTGATGGCTCGGAGCCTGGAGCCTGCTTTCGATTCTGTGTTTCCCTCTCTCTCTGCCCCTCCCCCATTCATGCTCTGTCTCAAAAATAAATAAACGTTAAGAAAAATAAATAAACGCAAGTTTGAGGATTCCTAGGGTTCATTCTGTCATTTCTACAATCTTGTTTTTTGAGTGAATGACAGTTTTGTCATTTCTAAGTTATACATACCTCCAAGAGCCATTAATTGTCTTGAAAATGATGACAACTTTCCACTTAGAAGTTCTACTACACAATTGAATTTATGATTCTGGAGTTTACTTAGATCAATGAGGTCCAAGGTAAGCTTTCACTAATTTTGTAACATTGAAATTCCATGGGAAATGGTTTCTGAGATGTACCTGGAAATTTTTTTTAAGTGTAATTATTTTGAGAGAGACAGAGCAAGTGGGGGAGGGGCAGAGAGAGAGGGGGACAGAGGATCCAAAGCAGGCTCCGCACTGACAGCAGAAGTCAGATACTCAACCAATTCAGCCACTCAGGCACCGCTTTAACTGGAAATTTTTACTCATTGGTCATAAAATCCCCTTGCTCTTTACATCAAATCTTTCACAAAAAAGTGTCAAAATGGAGGACTGCTAAAAATACGTTCTCAATATCTAAAACTGTGCTTTTGAGGTATTATGAAGAACATACCTCTTACAACATAATACTGGGGCTTCTGGGTGGCTTAGTTGGTTGAGTGTCCCACTTCGGCTCAGGTCGTTATCTCCCAATTTGTGGGTTTGAGCCCTGCATTGGGCTCACTGCTGTTAGTGAAAGCCCATTTCAGATCTTCTGTCCCCCTCTCTCTCTGCCCCTCCCCTGCTTGTGCTCTCTGTCTCAAAAATAAATAAACCTTTAAAAAAATAAAAAAAAATAATACTATAATACTTTCAATTATAAGAAATCTTAATAGTATGGAGTGTCTCATTTCAAATATCTTTTTCCGACTTCTCCATTTTTAATACATAATACCTACAAACCTAGATTACATACAGCCAAAAATAATGGATTCTCAAGAAAACTCAAAACTCTGAAAAAAACATAAACTTAGTCAGAAGGACACCTCAAAATCTAAAGTATAGGAAATCAGGAGAAACAGCCATTCTTGCAACTGGGAAAAATAGTGCCTCCATTTTATATTTAAAAAGAGATACATTATTAAAGACCTTACTCAGGTATTATTTCTAATTAACATGATCTGGTAAATGTATTCCTTAAGTAAACAAGACACATTTCAAGAGATATTTCAATACACATTCTGCATCTGCAAAGAGATGTCAGAATGATGAATATCCTGGCTTTTAGAATTTAATTTGGACACGCAAAGCCTGAATCATTCCCTGCACACTCATCTTTATGCCACAAGACCTGTGTCTTCCAGGTAAAAGGCGTATGATTGAATAAAACAGGCAAACACCAATGGCTTTGATCTTGAATATATTTCTGCACTAAAAATAGTAGTCATGTTGGCTACTCATTTCACATACATTGGCTTTAAACAATTGTTTTCATCTGAATTATGGATTCGTTGCCAGAGACCAGCCTAAAGTTGTTTAGACAAATACAGATACTGACAAAGGAACTCATACAGACTTCACAGCTTTCGCTCTACCTTGAAAAATGTCATCATAATTCAACTTCAGTCTGTAAAATGGGGTTACTGAAGCTACTGTGAGCTGCTCGAGCAGTAATAAACATTTTGCACCAAGTGCTATAGCATAGGTTTGACTCTTCAACATCTGCATTTCCCAGCGGCTGACCACATTTGGTTGTCACATCTCTACTTGAAGGGCCTTCTGAAAAACTCGCCTTTCCTTTAGAAGACAACCTTTGAAACCAGAACCCCAAAGAATGGCACACTATCCTGGTTAAAAGAGGCAGAGTGGACCCCTACGAAGTTATAAGAAACTAGGCAAGTCTGCAGTGGCTCTTGGGAAGAGAAGGGAATTCTCTATGCACCACAGCTCTTAAAAATCTCCTTTGTAATTCTCCCTGCTTGTATGATGCCTTGGCCAAGCTGGCCTGTTCTTTCAGAAAAGGGGGCAGGAAAATTAGCCAATGCTGAAGTGACCCAATTGCTCCATATTCTTCAGAGGCACACAAATCATGGCCTCTCATGAGTGCTGGGCTGCTGAGAGCGCCCTAAGTTTGTCTTCCGCATGGGCAAAATGGGGCCAGATCATTGATGAGGAGGGCTTTGGCTCCACAGCATGCCTAGTCCTGTCGCAGCACTTCCTGCCTTCTTGGCTACTTCAGCACTGCTGGACTGCACGGCCCTGCCTGTGCCCACTTCTGTGTAGCTGTGACTCCATGTCGGTCTTTCCCCAACAATCTGCCTTATGCACATATACCTTTCTTTGGGTCTAGGGAACCAGACAACTCTTCTATAACGCTATCAAATGAGACACTTGCAAATGAGATAGGGCTAAAAAGGTAAGCCACTAGTGCAGACAGCAGTCAGGGACTCCACACTTCTGTGACCCTGTCCATGGAAGTAGGTGGAACGAGCTATGTCATTCCACATTTTCAAATTACTTTTAATGAAAGAATACCTTCTTTAAAATTCTCATTTACCTTTTCTCATTACCTTTAATGCTAATAGGTACTACTCTAATTTTCTAATCAGTACTATCATAAAGGGATTTCTAGTGCTATAGAATAAAGCTTCTGACATATAATGCAAAGTGCCTAAGATGGGGGCACCTGGGTGGCTCAGTCAGTTAAGCATCCGACTTCAGCTCAGGTCATGATCTCGCAATTTGTGGGTTCGAGCCCTGCATTGGGCTCTGTGCAGACAACTCAGAGCCTGGAGCCTATTTCAGATTCTGTGTCTTCCTTTCTCTCTCTGCCCCTCCCCTGCTTTCTCTCTCTCTCTCTCTCTCTCTCTCTCTCTCAAGAATAAACATTGAAAAAAAAACTGTTTAAAAAAAAAGTGCCTAAGATAAATGAAGTATATTCTGCCCTTAAAACAACAGCAACAACAAATGAACCTCACCTACCCAAATTTCTTTCAGTCCAATCGATTAAGAGATACAGTATATCCAGGTAGTTTGAGGATTACACCACATGAGAGTGATGAGCAGAGTTAGGAAACAGTGAATACCATGTTAGAAATAGTTTCTGAAAGGAGGCTGGGAACAAATTCTCGGGAAAACTGAATGTAACGTAAGTAATGAGACTGAGAGCCAGGCACACACGAGAGCTGTGGAAGCAGCTGATTAGTGCCCTGGCAGCTAGTGCTTCAAGAGCAGACCTGGCAGTCACCAGAAAGTGAGACAAAGGCCATGTGGATCTGCTGTCTTTAAAACGGTAAGGAAAATGTGTTCCTTGTAATTACTGCCTCACCCTGCTTCAAAGTATTCTGGCAACCCTTCTCTCTTTTGGTGTGGAATACTCTTCTGGATTCTTGCAATCACATGACTCACTTTGGCTGTTCATTCCCTTTTAAACTTCCATGGGTAAATTTCCTTTCTTATTATAACCCACAGACAATCTAATTGACTTCAAAATCTAGTCAGCGCTTCACCCTTTATTGTATTTTCAGCCAGATGAAACAAGCAGATGCTATTTCATTATCTTCAGTTTTTCCCTTCTGCTCTGCTCTTAGAACATTCACGATGCTTTATGTCACTATCTCATTTAGGAAGATTATTACCTCCCCTAGATAGCACTTTGTACCTCTTGAAGTGTTTTCACTTGCATTGCCCAACTTGATGTAAAAAAAAAAAATATATATATATATATATATATATGTATATATACATATATATGTTTATATTTGTATATATATGTTTATATTTATATATATGTTTATATATGTATATATATTTTGCATACACACACACACACACACACACACACACACATATGGCCTGGGGTATTTCAGTTTCTTTTTTCCTGTATGAAATCAGGAAGGAACTCAGAAACAAAGGAGTCCAGGAGAGATGTAAGCTCCAAGTAAAACTGCTAAAAATACTGGGAGGGACGCTGGGAACTTCTTGTATGTGAGGCTGTGATTTGAGTTCATTTAAATTGTATTTTAAAGAACAAGTTGACCTTGGTATACTGGAGGACATCAAGAAATCCAGGGAGCTGCTATCTGGGTTACATCTGGGTCACATAGGTAATGAAAAAAGAACTAGGTAATGGAAGAATAATATCGCTGATACTTGAACAATGCAGGCATTAGAGGCACTGACCCCCTGTTCCAGTCAAAAATCCATGTATAACTATTGACTCCCCCAAAACTTACCTACTGATAGCCTACTGCTGACTGGAAGCCTTACTGATAGCATAAACAGCAACTGACACACATTTCGTATGTTGTATGTATTTTATATTGTACTGTTTGAATAAAGTAAGCTCTTAGAGAAAAGAACACCATAAGGAAGAGAAAATCAAAAGGAAGAGAAAATACATTTACAGTATATACTGTGTTTATTTTAAAAAGTGGCATATGAGGGGACCCGTGCATTTCAAACTGTGTTGTTCAAGGGTCAACTCTAAATGTTTGTTTCTAAGGTCTTCTTTGTAAGTACTTCTTCTCAGTAAGATGCTGGTAACACTTATGATTCAGAGGCTCATGTGCCAACCTCCCACAAGGTAAGTCTCCTGAAGACTTCTTTAACAGTTGCAACTATATCAACAGCTACATTTGTTGCTCTGACCAACTTTTTCTTCATGGAAGCTCATGGTGATACTCTACTTTATGTGGGGATAAAGAAGATGGTCTGTCAGTTTTATTCTAGAAATTGATTGAATGTATGATGAATGAAAAACTGTTCATTTATTGCAAGCTGGTTTCTATTTTGTGTGAATATATCTGTTTATTGGCCTTAGTTGAAGAATACAGATGTTATTCATTATGTGGATGCTTATCATTTATAAATAAGATCTAAGCCAATACTCGTGATTTCAATATTCCTTTCACTGCATATCCCATTTACTTTCTTTCCAAAGATGATATTATTATTTAACACATTTTTTATTCACTTGTGAATTTATGTATATATGCATGTAAATTTGTGTATACGTATTTTCTGTCCCATCCAACATGACAAGAGAGGTATAGAGAAACACTTCAAGCACATTAATTTTTTGACATCAGAGTGAAGGGAAAAATAACAGTTTGGGTTTAACCAGCTGCAATGTAGGAAAACATGTTTCTTTTTCTTTCTATCTTTCTATGGTAGTGCCTAGAGCAGTTTTGTACCAAGGGAAATCTACTGAATTCTTAAAATGCATGTTCCTTGAAGTTTAAACTTTAAACAAGAACAATATTAAGATTAAACTGCAGATAAGTCCTACAAAGTGAAATCGCACATTAGGGTAATATACGGACTTGGAGAGGAAAGGGAGGGACAAAGTATTTTCCTAGAGTGAATTAGCTGGATAATAAAAACTATCTTAAATATTACTGCTATTATTCTTAATTCCACCATCATTACTCATAAAACAGAAGTGATCATTTATTAAGTGACGACATTTATTATATGCATTATCACACATAAACATCCCAATAACTCCACTAAACTCACTGTATGTATAGAAAAATGACTTCTAAATTACAGAAGGTCAAATTGCTAGCAGCATAAACAGGCTCATTTACCTTAACTGCTACCCCTACAATTCTAAAATCATTTCCACAATTCCAGTAAAAATATATTAGAGTTAGTGGTAAACACACCAGTGTTCTCCTTGAGGACAGGAACTGTAATATTCTCCTTATATTTCTCAAGAAATGTTTATTGCATAATCAGATCCTAAAGAAATGTTTATTGATGTAACTGATTTTTAGCACTTTTTTTTTGCCCTCTGTTAGATTAACATTTATTTTAAATTCAGTAAATAAATATTTATTTTTTTTCAATATATGAAATTTATTGTTAAAATGGTTTCCATACAACACCCAGTACTCATCCCAAAAGGTGCCCTCCTCAATACCCATCACCCACCCTCCCCTCCCTCCCACCCCCCATCAACCCTCAGTTTGTTCTCAGTTTTTAACAGTCTCTTATGCTTTGGCTCTCTCCCACTCTAACCTCTTTTTTTTTTTTTTTTTTTTTCCTTCCCCTCCCCCATGGGTTTCTGTTAAGTTTCTCAGGATCCACATAAGAGTGAAAACATATGGTATCTGTCTTTCTCTGTATGGTTTATTTCACTTAGCATCACACTCTCCAGTTCCATCCACGTTGCTACAAAAGGCCATATTTCATTCTTTCTCATTGCCACGTAGTACTCCACTGTGTATATAAACCACAATTTCTTTATCCATTCATCAGTTGATGGACATTTAGGCTCTTTCCATAATTTGGCTATTGTTGAGAGTGCTGCTATAAACATTGGGGTCCAAGTGCCCCTATGCATCAGTACTCCTGTATCCCTTGGGTAAATTCCTAGCAGTAGCACTTTTTTTAAAAAAACACTCACTTAAAAAAAAAAAAAGTAGGCATAGAAAACCCCGCATTTCATGTGTGCCTAGTTCAATGACCCAAGCAACATTTGAATTACGTCACATACGAGGCACACTGCTGAACATGGAAGAGCATGCAAAGACACCTGGACATGGTGCTTCCTATACAGAAGACTGCACTTATAGTAAGGGCGCAGCACTTCACAATCTAGCCTTCTACTGCAAGTATCGTTCTTTTAACAGCATGGGCAGCAGCATGACCCAGGAGCTCGTTAAAAATGCAGAGTCTCAAACCCGATGACAGCTCCCAAGGAAACTGCATTTTAACAAGATCCCCAGGTGTTTCACGTGCACATTGAAAGTTAGAGAAGCACTCCTGTAGCACACTAGTGGAACATAAAGTAGCTGAATGTAATTAACAATTTAACTAATCTTTACATCTCTTTGGCAGCCAAGCCAAGGGCCTATGTAATCCCAAGGAGAATCATTCTCAGAGATTTCGTAGTACAGGGTGGTCACAGTAGCCTGAAGAGCCAAACAGAAAGAAAAGTGGCAGGAAGCAAAAAAAGAGAAACAGAGATCTGTCACATGTAGAAGCCTGGGATTAGCAACCTGAGCTTTCTGACTGTAGAAGAGCAGAGAGCTAGCAAATAACATGAGAACGGACACAACACATTTGCAGACTGGTAGTGTGAAATGAGATGGGAGTGCTAGAGCTGAGGTGGGTGTGGAGGGGAGGTTAGATATTTAGTCCTGCTGCATCTGAAAAACCCATGAAGGAATAAAGTTTGTGAGTGTAAGTGCAATAGACAGGCTCTGCAACTGCCCACATTGCTCAAGCCTTCCTGAAAAGGTGAGCCCATGTGCCATGTACCTCTATCCCCACACCCCAGCCACAGATGACTAGCTTTGGGATGGATACCTGATCCAAAGATAGTCATTTCTCTGGCTTGCCCTTGACTTATAACTTGGTGCCTCTGCTCTAAAAGTTGAGCTGAGCCAATCAACTTTCTGCTCTTAAGAATCTGACATGGCAGGGGGGCACCTAGATGGCTCAGTCGGTTAAGCAACTGATTCCTGATTTCAGCTCAGGTCACGATCTTATGGTTCATGGGTTCAAGCCCCAAATCAGGCTCTGCGCTGGCAGCACGGAGCCTGCTTGAGATTCTCTTTCTCCCTCTCTCTGCCCCTCCCCCAATGCACATGTGTGCAAGTGTTCTCTCTCTCTCAAAATAAATAAATACTTGAAAAAACAAAAAGAATTTGACATGGATAGGTGCCAGATAGTGGTGGACACTAGAGTCAATGTACATTCAGGGCAAACATCCACACTGGAGTAAATATACAATGAATATACAGAAAAAATGGACAAAGGGAGGAGAGAAGGAAGGAGTGGATGAGCATTGAGATACTCACAAGAAGATGTGGGAGACTCTGTGGTCCCTAAAAAATGAAAAGTGTGGTTTTGGTTTTCAGCACTCTAATTCCAGGTTCTCTGAGGTCCAACTATATCTCATTGTCTACTTCTGAATGTCCATGAGAATGCCCGAGACTGTCTATAACTCCACTCCCTTTACTCCAAGTAGCTTTAGTAGGTTTTACATGCAACTATAATGGCCACAGTTAAAACACAGCTGGTGAGTGAGTGCTAGAGAAAGAGGGAGTGAACACACACTGTTGTTTGAAACAACACTGCTCCTGAAGATGGAGTAGGAGATCACTGTCATGTCTACTAGTTTTAGAGCTCAGTCTACACCACGGTGAGTGTTGCTATCTAACTCAATTCCTTGACAACTGCCTTCTAAGAAGTCCAAGGACCAAACTATAAGAATCAGTCTCACCTTTCAGTGTGTAAACTGTATCTACTTAAAAAAAGATTGAGCAAAGAAAAACATGCACATACTACAGCAATATTGTTTCATGTACTTCAAACAGAGCAGATATTTAAATTCATCAAATAATAAGCTGCCTAAAATCTTGAAGGTCAGATATATAAACCAAAAGATAGCTTTGTATCGTATATAATTAGCTCTTGCTGAATGAGACAGTTGCCCACATCCCTAGCTCATTAAAAAGGTAAAATATATTTTTTTACACATAAATTCCAAAGATGAACACTGGACTCAAAGTATTAACAAAGACTAGAGATAGTTGAAAAAAAATTCTGAAAATCATGATTTCCAAAATGACCTTTTTTCTTTTTCCAAGAAACTCAAGTCCAAACAGTCCGCTCTCTGAACAACGATAATGCTGCAATCACCCTATTGGACAGTGCTTGGGAACTTTGCTCCAGGTAGGTTCCAGTGAATCAAGCCCCTTCAGAATTTAATGAGAATAAGGTCAGGCTGACTTGTTATTTTTTACATGTACTAATGCTCTATGTTCTCATAAAACAAAATTGTGTGGTACTAGAAAATGTCATTGTCCTACAGCATTCAAGGTATCCTGCCCTTACCTATTACTCACCCAGTCTCTGCATGGATGGCTAAATCAATTCTGACTAATTATATCACCTTCTTGTATCAGAAGATGGTAAAATGATACGTTTTCCTAAGTTTATAAAAGTAAGACTTACAGAGGTGACCATGGGAATACAAGATTAATGCCCAAAAAATATCTTTTTGTATCCCCCAACCCTCATTTTACTTCATGATTGCACCTGTGGACAGAGATCCTTGTAGTATAACCTTTAGCAGGAAAGCAGCTTCAGGTACAGCTAATCCCGCATCACACAGACAGGAGGCAGTACTTTCCATCTTAGGTTAATATTGCAAATGTAGTTTTTTTGTGCTTTAAATCTGAGATTTCAATAAGCTCAAAGCATTTAGGAATAGCTTAGAGGATACTGGGTGTGTGTCATGTTATCACAAATATTACTCCCTTTTCCTGATGAAGACTTTGTAGAATTTGAGGTGTTCTTTCCCCAAATACTCTTACAATACCCTCATATATGTTTCATTGGAGTCTATGAAAAATATGAGAAAGGTAGAAATGTGATGATATAGATTTTTTTAAACTTTTTAATGTTTATTTCTGAGAGACACACACACAGAGCATGAACAGGGAGGGGCAGAGAGAGAGAGAGAGGGAGACACAGAATCCAGAGCAGGCTCCAGGCTCTGAGCTGTTAGCACAGACCCCAACACCAGGCTCCAACCCATGAACCATGAGATCAAGACCTGAGCCAAAGTCAGATGGTTAACTGATGGAGCCACACAGGTGCCCCTGAAATGTGATATCGATATTTTAAGGATCAACAAATTCTGACAGCAATGGGGGAGATTTCTCCAAAAAGCAAAAATCACTGGGTAGAAGAATAATCCAACTTAAGAAAAAATTTTTTAATGTTTATTTATTTTTGGCAGAGAGAGAGCATGAGTAGGGGAGGGGCAGAGAGATAGGGAGACAGGGAATCTGAAGACTGGGGCTTGGACCTGCGAGCTCGAGCCACAGGGGCTCAAACCCCTGTGAGATCATGAACCTGAGCCAAAGTCAGACATTCAACCCACTGAGCCACCCAGACATCCCAGGATAATCCAGCCTTTAATCAATCACATTTTACTGATTGGTAGCCACATTACATTGCTTTGGGGACCAGGTCCACAGATTCCACTGACTTTATGTGAAAGTTGCAAACACTACAAGAGAAAACTTCTAGAGTACTCCCTTGCAGAAGTGAGTGTTCAATCATACCAACATCTTGTATTACCTACGGTCACATTAACATTTATAGCACACTGCAATAACTAATAATGTTCTTAAATGTTGACATTAAATCATTAAGACACTGTTAAGTGGACTTAGTCAATGCTGTTTAAAATATACTATACAATTCCTTGTGGTATTAGTAAAACATCCTGATAACAACAGGGGTGACTTTTAACTACTGAGAAAACAAGTGAAATGTGAGTAGATGAGGTGATATGTCAAGCATTTTAAGGTCATTATCGCCAGTTGTATATAACATAGTTATGTCTAAATTCAATGCTCAGCTCTGTTTCTGGGCCCATTTCAATTCTGATATCCTGAACGTTTTATTGAACAAATATTTAAGGATGTTGGTCTTTAAAGTAACGGGTTAGCACATCAAAGATGTGTTTTAGATATCTAACCCTTGATATGTTCATATCACGGTTGCTAGAGCTGGCCTATGACTTTACCATTAATTAGTATTTATTGAGTATTTATATATGTCTACAATTTGACAGTTATAGCTGGAAACATAAGAAGTGTATGAGGTATAATTCCTTTCCTGAAGGATCTTGGAGCAAGAAAAATAAAATATAACAAAAAAAGATTATTATAAAATCCCATAATGCTCTGCTAACATGTAAAGCATATCTAATAAATATGTAAAAAGGTAAGAATATGTAGAAACAAAACAGATGAACACAGGGGAAGGGAAAAAAAGAGAGGGAAGCAAACCATAAGAGACTCTTTTTCGTAAAGTTTATTTATTTATATATAGAGAGGGCATGCACACACATGTGCTTGCAAGCATGAACAGGGAAGGGGTAGAGAGAATTCCAAGTAGGTGCCATGCTGTCAGCAGAGAGCCTGACATGGGGCTTGATCTCATGAAGCGTGAGATCATGACCTGAGCTGAAATCAAGAGTTGGAGCCTTAACATACTGAGCTACTCAGGAGCCCTAAGAGACTTTTTTTTGCAAATGAGTTTTTTCTTTTTAAATATGAAATTTATTGTCAAATTGGTTTCCATACAATACCCAGTGCTCATCCCAATAGGTGCCCTTCTCAATAACCATCACCCACCCACCCTTCCCTCCTTAAGAGTCTCTTATGTTTTGGCTCCCATCCTCTCTAACCTCTTTTTTTTTTCCTTCCCCTACCCCATGGTATTCTGGTAAGTTTCTCCAGATCCACATAAGAGTGAAAACATATGGTATCTGTCTTTCTTTGTATGACTTATTTCACTTAGCATAACACTCACCAGTTCCATCCACGTTGATACAAAAGGCCTACTTCATTCTTTCTCATTGCCATGTAGTATTCCATTGTCTACATAAACCACAATTTCTTTATCTATTCATTAGTTGATGGACATTTAGGCTCTTTCCGTATTTGGCTATTGTTGAAAGTGCTGCTATAAACATTGGGGTACAAGTGCCCCTATGCATCAGCACTCCTGTATCCCTTGGGTAAATTCCTAGCAGTGCTATTGCTGGATCATAAGGTAGATCTATTTTTAATTTTTTGAGGAACCTCCACACTGTTTTCCAGAGTGGCTGCACCAGTTTGTATTCCCACCGACAGTGCAAGAGGGTTCCCGTTTCTCCACATCCTCTCCAGCATCTATAGTCTCCTGATTTGTTCATTTTAGCCACTCTGGTGTGAGGTGGTATCTGAGTGTGGTTTTGATTTGCATTTCACTGATGAGGAGCGACGTTGAGCATCTTTTCATGTGCCTGTTGGCCATCCAGATGTCTTCTTTAGAGAAGTGTCTATTCATGTTTTCTGCCCATTTCTTCACTGGATTATTTGTTTTTTGGGTGTGGAGTTTGGTGAGCTCTTTATAGATTTTGGATACTAGCCCTTTGTCCGATATGTCATTTGCAAATATCTTTTCCCATTCTGTTGGTTGCCTTTTAGTTTTGTTGGTTGTTTCCTTTGCTGTGCAGAAGTTTTTATCTTCATGAGGTCCTGATAGTTCATTTTTGCTTTTAATTCCCTTGCCTTTGGAGATGTGTCAAGTAAGAAATTGCTGAGGCTGAGGTCAGAGAGGTCTTTTCCTGCTTTCTCCTCTAGGGTTTTGATGGTTTCCTGTCTCACATTCAGGTCCTTTCTCCATTGTGAGTTTATTTTTGTGAATGGTGTAAGAAAGTGGTCTAGTTTCATCCTTCTGCATGTTGGTGTCCAGTTCTCCCAGCACCCTTTGTTAAAGAGACTGTCTTTTTTCCATTCTTTCCTGCTTTGTCAAAGATCAGTTGCCACACTTTTGTGGGTCTAGTTCTGGGGTTTCTATTCTATTCCATTGGTCTATGTGTCAATTTTTGTGCCAATACCATGCTGTCTTGATGATTACAGCTTTGTAGTAGAGGCTAAAGTCTGGGATTGTGATGCCTCCTGCTTTGGTCTTCTTCTTCAGAATTACTTTGGCTATTCGGGGTCTTTTGTGGTTCCATACAAATTTTAGGATTGCTTGTTCTAGCTTCGAGAAGAATGCTGGTGCAATTTTGATTGGGATTGCATTGAATGTGTAGATAGCTTTGGGTAGTATTGATATTTTAACAATATTTATTCTTCCAACCCATGACCACAGAATGTTTTTCCATTTCTTTATATCTTCTTCAATTACCTTCATAAGCTTTCTATAGTTTTCAGCATACAGATCTTTTACATCTTCGGTTAGGTTTATTCCTAGGTATTTTATGCTTCTTGGTGCAATTGTGAATGGGATCAGTTTCTTTATTTGTCTTTCTGTTGCTTCGTTATTAGTGTATAAGAATGCAACTGATTTCTGCACATTGATTTTGTATCCTGCAACTTTGCTGAATTCATGTATTAGTTTTAGCAGACTTTTGGTGGAGTCTATTGGGTTTTCCATGTATAATATCATGTCATCTGCAAAAAGTGAAAGCTTGACTTCATTTTTGCCAATTTTGATGCCTTTGATTTCCTTTTGTTGTCTGATTGCTGATGCTAGAACTTCCAACACTATGTTAAACAACCGCGGTGAGAGTGGACATACCTGTTGTGTTCCTGATCTCAGGGGGAAAGCTCTCAGTTTTTCCCCATTGAGGATGATGTTAGCTGTGGGCTTTTCATAAATGGCTTTTATGATCTTTAAGTATGTTCCTTCTATCCTGACTTTCTCGAGGGTTTTTATTAAGAAAGGATGCTGGATTTTGTCAAATGCCTTTTCTGCATCGATTGACAGGATCATATGGTTCTTATCTTTTCTTTTATTAATGTGATGTATCACATTGATTTGTGAATGTTGAAGCAGCCCTGCAGCCCAGGAATGAATCCCACTTGATCATGGTGAATAATTCTTTTTATATGCTGTTGAACTTGATCTGCTAGTATATTATTAAGAATTTGCACATCTATATTCATCAGGGATATTGGCCCATAGTTCTCTTTTTTTGCTGGGTCTCTGTCTGGTTTAGGAATCAAAGTAATGCTGGCTTCATAGAATGAGTCTGGGAGTTTTCCTTTCTTTTCTATTTTTTGGAACAGCTTGAGAAGGATAGGTATTATCTCTGTGTTAAATGTCTGGTAGAATTCCCCTGGGAAGCCATCTGGTCCTGGACTGTTATTTGTTGGGAGATTTTTGATAACCGATCCAATTTCTTTGCTGGTTATGGGTCTGTTCAAGTTTTCTATTTCTTCCTGTTTGAGTTTTGGAAGGGTGTGGGTGCTTAGGAATTTGTCCATTTCTTCCAGGTTGTCCAGTTTGTTGGCATATAATTTTTCATAGTATTCCCTGATAATTGCTTGTATTTCTGAGGGATTGGTTGCAATAATTCCATTTTCATTCACGATTTTATCTATTTGGGTCCCCTCCCTTTTCTTTTTGAGAAGCCTGGCTAGAGGTTTATCAATTTTGTTTATTTTTTCAAAAAGCCTACTCTTGGTTTCATTGATCTGCTCTACAGTTTTTTTTAGATTCTATATTGTTTATTTCTGCTCTGATCTTTATTATTTCTCTTCTTCTGCTGGGTTTGGGGTGTCTTGCTGTTCTGCTTCTATTTCCTTTAGTGTGCTGTTAGATTTTGTATTTGGGAATTTTCTTGTTTCTTGAGATAGGCCTGGATTGCAATGTATTTTCCTCTCAGGACTGCCTTCGTTGCATCCCAAAGCATTTGGATTGTTGTATTTTCATTTTCATTTGTTTCCATATATTTTTAAATTTCTTCTCTAATTGACTGGTTGACCCATTCATTCTTTAGTAGGGTGTTCTTTAACCTCCACTCTTTTGGAGGTTTTCCAGGCTTTTTCCTATCGTTGGTTTCAAGCTTCATAGCATTGTGGTCTGAAAGTATGCATGGTATGATCTCAATTCTTGTATACTTATGAAGGGCTGTTTTGTGACCCAGTATGTGATCTGTCTTGGAGAATGTTCCATGTGCACTCGAGAAGAAAGTATATTCTGTTGCTTTGGGATGCAGAGTTCTAAATATATCTGTCAAGTCCATCTGATCCAATGTATGTTTATTGTTAAAGCCCTTGTTTCTTTATTGATCCTGTGTCTAGATGATCTATCCATTGTTGTAAGTGGAGAATTAAAGTCCCCTGCAATTACCACATTCTTATCAATAAGGTTGCTTATGTTTGTGATTGTTTTATCTATTTGGGGGCTCCTGTATTTGGCGCATAGACATTTGTAATTGTTAGCTCTTCCTGATGGATAGACCCTGTAATTATTATATAATGTCCTTCTTCATCTCTTGTTACAGCCTTTAATTTAAAGTCTAGTTTGTCTGATATAAATATGGCTACTCCAGCTTTCTTTTGATTTCCAGTACCATGATAGATAGCTCTCCATCCCCTCACTTTCAATCTGAAGATGTCCTCAGGTCTAAAATGAGTCTCATAGACAGCAAATAGATGGGTCTTGTTTTTTTATCCATTCTGATACCCTATGTCTTTTGGTTGGAGCATTTAGTCTATTTACATTCAGTGTTATTATAGAAAGATATGGGTTTAGAGTCATTGTGATGTCTGTAGGTTTCATGCTTGTAGTGATGTCTCTGGTACTTTGTGGTCCTTGCACATTTCACTCACAGAATCCCCCTTAGGATCTCTTGTAGGGCTGGTTTAGTGGTGATGAATTCCTTCAGTTTTTGTTTGTTTGGGAAAACCTTTATCTCTCCTATTCTGAATGGCAGACTTGCTGGATAAAGGATTCTCGGCTGCATATTTTTTTCTGTTCATCACATTGAAGATTTCCTGCCATTCCTATCTGGCCTGCCAAGTTTCAGTAGATAGGTCTGTCACTAGTCTTATCGGTCTCCCTTTGTATGTTAGGGCATGTTTATCCCTAGCTGCTTTCAGAATTTTCTGTTTATCCTTGTATTTTGCCAGTTTCACTATGATATCATTGCAGAAGATCGATTCAAGTTACATCTGAAGGGAGTTCTCTGTGCCTCTTGGATTTCAATGCCTTTTTTTCTTCCCCAGATCTCAGCTATGATTTGTTCAAGTACACCTTTAGCCCCTTTCTCTCTCTCTTCCTCTTCTGGAATTCCTATTATACGGATATTGTTATCCGTATAACAATCCGTTTCATTGCATCACTTAGTGCTCTAATTCTCCCCTCATACTCCTGGATTTTTTTTATCTTTTTCTCAGCTTCCTCTTTTTCCATAATTTTATCTTCTACTTCACCTATTCTCTCACCTGCCTCTTCAATCTGAGCTGTGGTCACCTCCATTTTATTTTGCACCTCATTTATACTATTTTTTAGCTCCTCATGACTATTTCTTAGTCCCTTGATCTCTGTAGCAATAGATTCTCTTCTGTCCTCTATACTTTTTTCAAGCCCAGCGATTCATTTTATGACTATTATTCTAAGTTCTTGTTCTGTTATATTGCTTAAATCATTTGTGATCAATATGTTAGCTGTCGCTACTTCCTGGAGTTTCTTTTGAGGAGAATTCTTCCGTTTCATCATTTTGGATAGTCCCTGGGGTGGTGCGGAACTGCAGGGCACTTCCCCTGTGCTGTCTGGAGTAACTTGTGTTGGTGGGTGGGGCTGCAGTCAGACCTGATGTCTGCCCCCAGCCCACAGCTGGGGCCACAGTAAGACTGGTGTATACCTTATCTTTCCCACTCTCAGGGGCAGGACGTACTGTGGAGTGGTGTGGCCCCTGTCTGGGCTACTTGCACACTGCCAGGCTTGTGGTGCTACTTTGATGGGATCTGGCATATTAGCCGGGGTGGATCAGCAAGGTGCGCAGGGGCAGCTTAGCTCGCTTTGCCATTGGTGGTCCCCCTGTGGACGGGGCACTGCAGCACCGGGAGGGAGGGATGGATCCACAGAAGCACAGAGTTGGGTGTTTGCACGGTGCAAGAAATTCGGTGACAGGAACTGGTTCCCTTTGGGATTTCAGCTGGGGGATGGGAGAGGGAGATGGCGCTGGCCAGTGCCTTTGTTCCTTGCCGAGGTGAGCTCTGTCTTCTGGGGTTTAGCAACTCTCCCTCCCGGTGTCTTCAGACCCTCCCGCTCTCCAAGCAGAGCTGTTGACTTATAACATTCCAGATGTTAAGCCCCACTGGCTGTCAGAACTCATGCAGTATGGCCCCTCTGCTTTTGCAAGTCAGACTCGGACGCTCTGCCTTGCCAGGTGGGCTGCCCCTCCACCACCCCGGCTCCCTCCTGCCAGTCCGTGTAGTGCTCACTGCCTCTCTGCCCCTCCTACTCTCTTCGTGGGCCTCTTGTCTACACTTGGCTCCAAAGAGTCCATTCTGCTAGTCTTCTGGCAGTTTTCTGGGTTATTTAGGCAGATATGGGTGGAATCTAAGTGATCAGCAGGACAAGGTGAGCCCAGCATCCTCCTACACCGCCATTTTCTCTCTCTCCAAGAGACTCTTGACTATAGAGAACAAACTGAGGGTTGCTGGAGGGGAGGTGAGTGGGGGATGGGCTAGATGGGTGATGGGTATTAAAGAGGACACTTGTGTTGAGGACTGGGTCTTTTATGTAAGTCATGAATCACTAAATTCTATTCCTGAAAACAATCGTGCACTATACTAGAATGTTTAACTAACTAGAATTTAAATAAAAACTTGAAACAAGACAAAACAAGAAATATGGACCACAATACCTGGGGAAAACAAGATACAGTTCACGGATTAATTTAGAAAAGAAAAGTAAAACTGGAAGTGAAGGATATGGAGGCCAAAATTCTATTCACTCTATGGGAAACCCCAGTTTTGGTGTGGAAATGACACATTTCACTTTCCTTGAAGTTTTGAAATCTGCAGGACTGGATTATACACCTATAGAAGCAACAGTGAAAAGTCCCAAGTGGGAAAGCCCTAATAGATAGGTAGATATCTATCTAGATATATATAGATATAAAGTTATCTCCTTTATGGTTTATGTAAACAAGTTTCTCAAAGGAAAATAAATGATGTCACTATTGAGGGTGTAAGTGGGAGAAAAATGGGGTAGGTAGAAGCCTCTTATTGGATTAGGAGAATACTGTCTACAAAAAAGAATATAAATTTAAGAATGAAAGCTCTGTGGTGCCAGAGGTATGTTGTGATTTTCCATAATCCCTGAAACACTGCTGCTACACGACCATGTGAACTTTTTCTGGGGTGGGCTGGCAACCAGCCGCACACAGTCTCAGGGCATTGGCAGCAGCAGTCCCACAAACGTTCCTGGGTACAGCTGGCACTGGCCATTCCTCAGTGAAAACCTCCCCCAGATTATCTGAGCAGGTCAAAGCTGCAGTCCCTCAGAAATGAGGGGTCAGGAAACAGCCACATATGAGATAAAACTCAGGAGGGAGTTGCTGCCTGGCACCTTGACAGCTTGGTCACAGACAGTGTAAAAGTGGGGAGTGGACGGAAGCCAGAGACAAAGGACAGGTGCACAATTGCTGGTTGGGGAGAGCAAAGAGTTCCGATACTAGAGACGGGGTAGCTAGGTGATGCCATTTTCACCCCCCTGCCCCACGCATGCACATACACACCTACAAGTGCCACAAGAATCCACTCCAGGAAGCTAAGCGGCGCCATCTAGTGGATAACGGAGATGTTACACTAAACCCCGCCCAACTGGGCCAACCTCGCTCATCAGGAACACCACAAATCTCTCTGCCTGCTTAGTTTACAGACTATAAAGTGCTTCACAGTTTGACTTCTAGGGGAAAGCAATGTAATTTCAATTGTATTTCAGTCTGTTCGCTGGTCCATCTATTCAATTTTTTTTTCTTTTTTTTTCTTTTCTTTTTCTTGAATACAGATACAGAAAGAAAAAATTTATTTTTATTTTCAATTTTTCTTAAAAATATTTTTATTTTTTTCTACTATTTTTACTTTTTTGGTAAATTTTTCAAATTTTACTTTTCTTCCATCATTTCGTTTTATTCTATTTAATTGTATTCATTTTCTCAAATTTTGAACCGTTTTCTTTTTTTTCCCCTTTTTATCCCCCCTTTTCTCTCTAATCTTTCAAGCCCCTTTCAATAGCGAGACCAAAACACACCTAGGTTATAGCATCATTTATTTGATTTGTGTGTGTGTGTGTGTGTGTGTGTGTGTGTATGTGTGTGTTGTTTTTAATTTTTTAATTTTATTTTTTTTACATTATTAATTCCTTTTCTTCCATCAAAATGATAAAATGAAGGAATTCACCCCAAAAGAAAGAGCAGGAAGAAACGACAACCAGGGACTTAATCAGCACAGAAAGAAGCAAGGTGTCTGAACCAGAATTTAGAATCACAATACTAAGAATACTAGCTTGGGTCGAAAATAGATTAGAATTCCTCTCTGCGGAGATAAAAGAAGTAAAAGCTAGTCAGGATGTAATAAAAAATGCTATAACTGAGCTGCAATTTCGAATGGATGCCACAACAGCAAGGATAGATGAGGTAGGGCAGCAAATCAGCGATATAGAGGACAAACTTTGAACAATAATGAAGCAGAAAAAAAGAGGGCGACTAAGGCAAAAGAGCACGATTTAAGAATTAGAGACTCATTAAAAAGGAACAACCTCGGAATCATAGGGGTCCCAGAAGATTAAGAGAGAGAAAAAGCGTAAGAAGGGTTATGTGAGCAAATCACAGCAGAAAACTTTCCTAACCTGGGGGAAGACACAGATATCAAAATCCAGGAAGCACACAGGACTCCTATAAGATTCAACAAAAACCGACCATCAGCAAGGCATATCATAGTCAAATTCACAAAAACATTCAGGCAAAGAAAGAATCATGAAAGCAGCAAGGGAAAAAAAGTCCTTAACCTACAAGGGCAGACAGATCAGGTTTACAGTAGACCTGTCCACAGAAATTTGGCAAGTCAGAAAGGAGTGGAAGGATATATTCAATGTGCTGAGCTGGAAAAATATACAGTCAAGAATTCTTTATCCAGCAAGGCTGTCATTCAAAATAGAAGGAGAGATTAAAAATTTCCCAGACAAACAAAAATTAAAGGAGTTTGCGACCACTAACCAGCCTTGCAAGAAATTTTAAGGGAGACTCTCTGAGGGGAGAAAAGTTGAAAAAAAAAAAAAGACCAAAAGCAACAAAGACTAGAAAGGACAGAGAACACCACCAGAAACTCCAACTCTATAAGAAACATAATGGCAATAAACTCATATTTTTCAATACTCACTCTAAACATCAGTGGACTCAATGCTCCAATCAAAAGAAACAGGGTAACAGAATGGATAAAAAAAAGATCCATCTATATGCTGTTTACAAGAGACCCACTTTAGACCTAAAGACACCTTCAGATTGAAAGTAAGGAGATGGAGAACCATCTATCATGCTAATGGTTGACAAGAAAGCCAGAGTAGCCATACTTATATCACACAATCTAGACTTTAAAATAAAGACTGTAATAAGAGATGAAGAAGGGCATTATATCATAATTAAGGGGTCTATCCATCAAGAAGATATAACAATTGTAAACATTTATGCTCCAAATATGTAAGCACCCAAATATGTAAATCAATTAATCACAAACATAAAGAAACTCATTGATAATAATACCATAATAGTAGGGGACTTCAACACCCCACTCACAGCAATGGCCAGGTCACCTAAATAGAAAATCAACAAGGAAACAATGGCTTTGAATGACACACTGGATCAGATGGACTTAACAGATATATTTAGAACATTTCATCCTAAAGCAGTGGAATATACATTCTTCTCCAGTGCACATGGAACGTTCTCCAGAATAGATCACACACTAGGACACAAATCAGCCCTCAACAAGTACAAAAAGATCGAGACCATACCGTGTATATTTTCAGACCACAATGCTATGAAACTCAAAATCAACCATAAGAAAAAATTTGGAAAGATAACAAACACTTGGAGACTAAAGAACATCCTGTTAAAGAATGAACAGGCTAACCAAGAAGTTGAAGAGGAAATTAAAAAGTACATGGAAGCCAATGAAAATGATAACACCACAGCCCAAAACCTCTGGGACACAGCAAAAGCGGTCCTAAGAGGAAGTATATAGCAAGCCAGGCCTTCTTAAAGAAGGAAGAAAGGTTAAGATACACAACGTAACCTTACACCGTAAAGAGCTGGGAAAAGAACAGCAAATAAAACCCCAAACCAGCAGAAGACAGGAAATAATAAAGATTAGAGTAGAAATTAATGCCATCGAAACCATAAAAACAGTAAAACAGATCAATGAAACCAGAAGCTGGTTCTTTGAAAGAATTAACAAAATTGATAAACCACTAGCCAGTTTGATCAAAAAGAAAAAGGACCCAAATAAATAAAATCAAGAATGAAAGAGGAGAGATCACAACCAACACAGCAGAAATAAAAACAATAATAAGAGAATATTATGAGCAATTATACGCCAATAAAATGGACAATCTGGAAGAAATGAACAAATTATTAGAAATATATAAACTACCAAAACTGAAAAAGGAAGAAACAGAAAATTTGAACAGACCCATAACCAATAAAGAAATCAAATTAGTAATCAAAAATCTTCCCCAAAACAGGAGTCCAGGGCCAGATGGCTTTCCAGGGGAATTCTACCAAACATTTAAGGAGGAGTTAACACCTATTCTCTTGAAGTTGTTTCAAAAAATAGAAATGGAAGGAAAGCTTCCAAACTCTTTCTATGAAGCCAGCATTACCTTGATTCCAAAACCGAACACAGACCCCATTAAAAAGGAGAACTACAGACCAATTTCCCTGATGAATGTGGATACAAAAATCCTCAACAAGATGTTAGCCAACCAGATCCAACAATACATTAAACAAATTATTCACCACAACCAAGTGGGATTTATACCTGGGATGCGGGGCTGGTTCAATATCCGCAAAACAATCAATGTGATTCATCACATCAATAAAAGAAAGGACAAGAATCACATGATCCTCTCAACAGATGCAGAAAACGCATTTGACAAAATACAGCATCCTTTCTTGATAAAAACCCTTAAGAAAGCAGGGGTAGAAGGATCATACCTTGAGATCATAAAAGCCATATATGAAAGACCCAATGCTAATACAATCCTCAGTGGGGGTTCAGAGCTTTCCCCCTAAGGTCAGGACAGGGATGTCCACTCTTGCCGCTGTTATTCAAACATAGTATTGGACGTCTTAGTCTCAGCAATCAGACAGCACAAAGAAATAAAAGGAATCCAAACCAGCCAGGAGGAGGTCAAACTTTCACTCTTCACAGATGACATGATACTCTATATGGGAAACCCAAGGATTCCATAAATAACTGCTAGCACTGATCCATGAATTCAGCAAAGTGGCAGGATATAAAACCAATGCACAGAAATCGGTTGCATTCCTATACACCAACAATGAAGCAACAGAAAGAGAAATCAAGGAATCGATCCCATTTACAAGTGCACCTAAAACCATAAAATACCCAGAAATACATCAAACCAAAGAGGTGAAAAATCTGTACACTGAAAACTGTAGAAAGCTTATGAAAGAAATTGAAGAAGACACAAAAATTGGAAAAATATTCCATGCTCCTGGATAGGAACAACAAATAGTGTTAAAATGTAAATATTACCCATAGAAATCTACATATTAAATGCAATCCCTATCAAAATAACACCAGTATTCTTCACAGAGCTAGAACAAACAATTCTAAAATTTGTATGGAACCAGAAAAGACCCCGGAATAGACAAAGCAATCCTGAAAAAGAAAACCAAAGCAGGAGGCATCACAATCCTGGACTTTAAGCTTTATTACAAAGCTATAATCATCAAGACAGTATGGTACTGGCACAAGAACATACACTCAGATCAATGGAACAGAATAGAGAAGCCAGAAATAGACCCACAAATGTATGGACAACTAATTTTTGATCAAGCAGGAAGGAATATTCAATGGAATGAAGACAGTCTCTTCAGCAAGTGGTGCTGGGAAAACTGGACAGTGACTTGCAGAAGAATGAACCTAGACCACTTTTTACACCATACACAAAAATAAACTCAAAATGGATGGAAGATAAATGTAAGACAGGAAGCCATCAAAATCGAGGAGAAAGCAGGCAAATCCTCTTTGATCTTGGCTGCAGCAACTTCTTACTCAACACATCACTGGGGGCAAGGGAAACAAAGGCAAAAATGAACTACTGGGACCTCATCAAAATAAAAAGCTTCTGCACAGCGAAAGAAACAATCAGCAAAACTAAAAGGCAACTGACAGAATGGGACAAGATACTTGTAAATGACCTATCAGATAAAGGGTTAGTATCCAAAATCAATAAAGAATTTCTCAAACTCAACACCCAAAAAACAAATAATCCAGTGAAGAAATGGGCAAAAGACATGAATAGACACTTCTCCAAAGAAGACATCCAGATGGCCAACCGACACATGAAAAAATGCTCAACGTCACTCATCATCTCGGAACTACAAATCAAAACCACAATGAAATACCACCTCGCACCTGTCAGAATGTCTAACATTAACAACTCCGGCAACAACAGATGTTGGTGAGGATGCAGAGAAAGAGGATCTTTTGCACTGCCGGTGGGAATGCAAACTGGTGCAGCCACTCTGGAAAACACTATGGAAGTTCCTCAAAAAATTAAAAATAGAACTCCCCTACGACCCAGCAATTGCACTACTAGGTATTTATCCAAGGGATACATTTTTTTTTTAAATTTTTTTTTTAAATTTTTTTTAATGTTTATTCATTTCTGAGACAGAGAGAGACAGAGCATGAATGGGGGAAGGTCAGAGAGAGAGGGAGACACAGAATCTGAAACAGGCTCCAGGCTCTGAGCTGTCAGCACAGAGCCCAACGTGGGGCTCGAACTCACGGACTGTGAGATCATGACCTGAGCTGAAGTCAGACGCCCAACTGACTGAGCCACCCAGGCGCCCCACATGCACCCCAATGTTAACAGCAACACTATCAACAATAGCCAAAGTATGGAAAGAGCCCAAATGTCCATCCATGAATGAATGGATTAAAAAGATGTGGTGTATACACACACACACACACACACACACACACACACACACACATATACACAATGGAGTATTACTCGGCAATCAAAAAGAATGAAATCTTGCCATTTGCAACTATGTGGATGGAACTAGAGGGTATTATGCTAAGTGAAATTAGTCAGAGAAAGACAAATATCATATGACTTCACTCATATGAGGACTTTAAGAAACAAAACAGATGAACATAGGGAAGGGAAGTAAAAATAATATAAAAACAGGGAGGGGGACAAAACATAAGAGAGTCTTAAATATGGAGAACAAACAGAGGGTTCCTGGGGGGATTTTGGGAAGGTGGACGGGCTAAATGGGTAAGAGGCATTAAGGAATCTACTCCTGAAATCATTGTTGCACTATATGGTAACTTGGATGTAAATTAAAAAAAAAAAAAAATAAGAATTAAAAAAAAAAAAAAAGAGAATGAAGGCTGTCTCTCTCTGCCCTTTCCCCACTCACATTCTATCTCTCTATCTCCAAAAGTAAACATTAAAAAATTTAAAAAAGGGTGGCGGGCGCCTGGATGGCTCAGTCAGTTAAGCATCCAATTTTGGCTTAGGTCATGATCTCATGGTTTGTGGGTTCGGGCCCTACATCGAGCTCTCTGCTGACAGCTCAGAGCCTTGAGCTTACTTCGGATTCTGTGTCTCTTCCCTCTCTCTGACCCTCCCCTGCTCATGCTCTGTCTCTCTCTCTCTCCAAAAATAAATAAACATTAGATAAAAAAAAAAAAGAATGAAGGCTCTGGAATCAAACCATCTGAGTCGGTCCTAGGTATACCTTTTATTGACTCTCTGACTTGAGCCAGTATTGAGCTTCTCTCCTGACCTCAGTTTCCTAACAAGTAAAATGGAAAGAACAATAGCATCTACCTCAGAGAGGAGAGTAAGAACTCAATGAGTTAATATAGGTAAAGATCTTCAATCAGAGCCTGGCATGCTATAGGTGTAAGATAAAATCTGTTTGCCATTATTATTATCATAATCTATAATGAAGCCCCAAATCCTCTCATGTATATACAAGACTTAACCCCCATGTGAAGAAAAAGGAGATTCCAAATAGTAGAGAGAAGTGTAACATCTATCACCTTTATGTGCCAGGGAAAAAATGCTGAACAGCTGGAGTTCAAAGAGAGGAACACCTTTTGACTGGGGTAGTCAGGGAAGTCTTCAGGGAAGAGGAGGGGTTTAATATCATTTGTTTCCCTTTCCAATTCCTAACCAATCCGTAGATATTTGGTGATTCAGTTATGCAAATCAGAAGATCTGCCTGTGTCCACAATGGGTCTACAAGAGGGGAAGGAGGAAAACTTTCCCTCTGCAGCTTTTCCCCATGACTCATGTGTATTTCTGTTGAAACTTCGTTCTAACTTGAAAAGTCAAAGTACTTAGGGGTCATTCAAAAAGAGGCAAGTCCTAGTGAAGGCAGTCCCATGTAATGTGATGGCACCACCACAGGCTGACAAGCAGGCCTAGCCCTGAAGTGTCAGCAGTAGCAGACAGAGCTGTTTAGGGGCTTCTCTCAGGATCAGAATGGCTTCTTTCTCACTGTTCCTCAAAGCCCTCAAGGAGAGGGCAAAGGATGCTGAAGGGATAAAGTCAATTAGTTGACGGTTTTCTAGAGGAGGGAGTGTTTCTGGAAGCCTGCATTCTGGATGGGGTAGTTGCTGGAACACTCTCGGTGTTAACTGTTAGAAAGCAAGCATTGTGAATGTCCCCATCAACCTGCATAGCTCACCAGGTGGTTAAATGCACTTCCTCCTTTCATTTAAGAAAATGTTTCTTGATAGAATCTGAGAACCAGAAGGGATAGTAAAGGTCACCCATCCTCCCTTCAGCTCTGGTCAAGAAACCAAGGGGCAAGAACCTCCTAAGTCAGTGCTGTGAATGAGGCTCTGAAACATAAGTGGGACTCAAGAGAAAAATAGCCTAAAATGTTTGCAAGGGTCACAGTCTACTAAAAATTTAAAAATCCCTTTCTTAGGAAGTGTCTTCTGTGTTTTATTTTACTTTGCATATAAGTTCTTAGGAGCTAGGGGACTAATGAATAAATCATAGAAGAAATGATAAACACACATATTTCTGAGTATAACACTCAATAGTCATGAGCCAGGCAACTTAGACCATACTTACTGCTCCCAGGAAAGTTTTTTTCCCCCTCCTATGAAAGTTTTTAATGACACCACATATTAAAATTTTTGCAAAATGTAAAATTTCATACAAAAGAATAAATTCCATTTAGTTGGAGATATAACAAAGGAGTGAAGGGCAGTGAATCCAAAATCATATTCTGTCACTCATAAGCCCCTCTCCCACTGAGGTCCTTCCACCCTCTACAAAACAAAACAAAACAAAACAAAACAAAACAAAACAAAACAAAACAAAACAAAAGTTGGCTTCAGTTGAAACAGTATTTTATCATAAGGAACTTATTTTTGACAACAGGATGTTCCTGTTATTTTCAACTCTAGTAATTTCAGCAACAGGATTTCAGGGCAGTGAAATGAAATGGGAACAGCAGAGTGATATTAATTTCTGAGCATAATCATGAACATGTGAGAAAAATCCAAATAGCCTAAAACCTGCCTTAAAAAATTTAAGACTATCTCCTTCATGAGTTTTCTGAATTTCTTTTAAATAAAAAGTCATGATCTAATATGCACTAAAGATTTTTGGCTGAGGTTCTTAACTTTTTAATGGTAGCAAAACTTAATTGTAGAGCTGGGCCATAAAAACTTCCTTTTATGACAGTACACTAGTTTGTTCTTTTTCTTTTTCTTCAAATAAAAGTTTCATGTGCCATGAAATGGAAATAATTTTTAAAACATGCTGGAAATTCAAGAGCATGATATACATACCATCCGGGAGGGTATCATGTACTTAGAAAAATTTTGTTTGCTTTTTAAATTTTTGAGGGAGAAAGAGAGAGAGAAAGCACACGTGTGAGTGGGTGAGGGTCAGAGTAAGAGGGACAATCTTGGGCAGGCTTCATGGTAAGTGAAGACACATTGTGTGGGGCTTGATCTCACAACCTCATCTGAGCTGAAATCAAGAGGCAGACACTTAACTGACTGAGGCACCCCTCATGTACTTTTATTTTATTTATTTATTTACTATTTTTTTTAATGTTTATTTTTTGAGAGAGAGAGTGAGAAAGAGAGAGAGAGAGAATGAGTGAAAGAGGGGCAGAGAGAGAGAGGGAGAAGATCGGAAGCAGGCTCTGCACTGACAAAGGTGAGCCCAATGTGGGGCTCAAACTCATGAACTATGACATCATGAACTGAACTGAAGTTGGATACTCAACCAACTGAGCCACCCAGGCACCCCCGCCCCCCCATCATGTACTTATCGAATCTTATCGAATGTCAAGACTCTTCTTCATAACTCATTTGGAAGCCTGTGACTCAGATATGTGGAAGGCAGTTAGGAGAGATCACCTCAAACACTCACTTGAAGATTCTGCTGCCTGTTATCACCAAAAACAGAGACTAATCTGAGTTTGATTATGGGTAGAAATGCATCAAAACATATTATTGTCTGGGATGTTTTACATCGGAAGAGGAAGAGTATGATGATTTCACAAAACAGAGTGAGAAAGCCATGTGCTTATACATGTGGAGTCTGAATCAGACAGGTCTGGCTTTGAACTTTGGCACTGCTATTTAATAGCTATATGACTGTGGGTGAGTGAAGTTATCACTCTGAGCCTCAGAATCTTTACTTATAAAATATAAATAAAATCTATTTTTTAAAATAAATGTGTTGTGAGAATTAAATGAGATTAAGTTGATGAAGGTGCTTAGGACAGTATGTAGCATGTTGTAAGAATTCAATAAAGAATAGCCATTATCATTTACTTCAGCTGTGAATTGGTTTAATTCTTTGCTGAAACACTGTTATGCTTACTCATGTATAGAAACTATATGTGGGATTTAACTGTATTCATAATCCATTTCATATGATACCCAAATATTTGGTTACTGTCACTGATTTTTTGCAAAGCAAGTTTATCCACAAAATCATCAACACCTCTAGCACCAGATACCATTTCTCAGAAAAGCAAGCACTGGCATGAACACCCACAGCAATGACTTAAATGTGAAAGCCTTGGGTCAATGTTTGGCCACTTGAAAGCCAGAAAGACTTACCATCTTTAAAACATAGGTGTCTAAATCTCCATTTGGTTCTGCCAAAGTGACCCGAAAATGTGTATACAAAATCCTACATTTAAAATCATAGAAAGGTGAGGTGGGATTGAATCTTTATGTTGGGATGGAGATTACATAACTACTCAGGGATTCTCTATGGTTGCTTTTTGTTTTTTTAATGTTTATTTATTTTGAGAGTGGGGGTGGGGGCATGGGGGGAGCCTGGGGGGAGACGTGAAGAGAGAGGAGAACACAGGATCCAGAGTGGGCTCCGTGCTGACAGCAGACAGCCCAGTGTGGGGCTCAAACCCATGAACCGTGAGATTATAACCTGAGCTGAAGTTGGATACTTAACCAGCTGAGCTCCCAGGTCCCTCTACAGTTGCTGTTTTGAAGGGTAAGGGAGCACACGCCATTACAGTGGCCTTCCTTACTTTGCCTTAGCTGTTATTTTTGCAGCAATGTTAGTGGACTAGGAAGACATTTTCTCTGGCAATTGAGGCAGCTTTGTTAAAGGTTCCTATCATGTAATTTCAGTATCTGAGTAACAGCAAATAGCATCCTCATGATGTTTTTCCCCCATAGTTTCCCTCTCAGTAAAGAGGTACTAGACCTACCATATGCTTTATTATTTCAATAAAATACTAAAGTTTAGCTTATGTTCCTAAAAGGGTTTTAAGTAGCTTATAAAACATACTCTACATAAGCTAAAATGAAAATGAGAGAACTGAGGCAAATAAAAAATAAACTAAGATTAAATCAGGAATGGGGCACCAAAGTGTCATTTACTATAAATAGGCTATACATTCATACCAACCCGCTCTCTAGCAGGTGTTTCTGGGTGCATGCACACACGTGCTCACACACAAAGTAGTTCAGGAGAAGCACAACTGTTTCCAATATGGAGGAACATGGTCACTATGTCATATAATGGACAATGTTGCTGATCTTAAATTCAATGTTGCTGATCTTTCACATGACTGTTATTCATTCATTTAACATGTGTTTATCAGGCAACAACTATGTGCATACTATTTGCTATGCTCTCTGCATATAGTGATGAATAATACATGCCTCCTGACCTGGAGAAGATCAGGGTATAGCATTGAGGAGAGGCTCATGCCATATCTGAATGCAATGTGTTAAATGTGATAGCACAGCCACCTGGAGAGTGGCAGGAGCTCAAAGGAAGCAGTGAGTTACTGTGTACATGGGAGTTGGATGGTGAAATTATATTTGCCAAGAAAGAAATAAGAATTGAGAAGGACATTTGTTCCTTAAGTGACCCGAGAAGAAAATCATTTGGACAGTCTTGAGAAAGCCACACTCTCTTTCTCAGACAGTGGCAAAGAAAAGGCAATACTCAGAAATTTCTGAGCTTTGCTTCCTGTTGGTTCAGGAATCATCTGTGCTCTTAAAAAGGGAAGCGTGGCTTGAGATTTTCAGGAAGATAACGTAATTATGATTAATCTTTGTTCCTCTGGGGCTATAAAACTTTCAAGGCTAAGGATTTGTGTACATGCCCTGAAATGGGGGGTGGGGGGGGGTGGGCAGGAACCAGAATTAATAAGCCTATAACATTAAAACACAGGCTTGACTGGTCCAAAGACACACACACCATGTATTTTACTAACTTCACAAAAAAGGCCTCAAGTGAAAGGGAGACACAACATTTTACAACCCTTCTAATACAGTCTGTGGAAAGGATAATTATGGAGGAAAACTCAAGAGAGCGCTATGTAAGAATTTCAAAAGTTCCCCAAACAGTCCAGAAATCACAGCTGTGCCAGGAAGGAAGTGGTTACTGAACCAATGCTCTCTTCTCAGGACCCTTCAACCCAGTGAAAATGTCAAGGTATGACCCATAAGATCAAAGCTGAGTGGAGGGGTTTGGGAAGTGGAGTTGTGGTAGAATTCACCCCTCTTTGAAATATTCCACTTCCCTTTAGTGCTCTGAAACTAACCAAAACTTAACTGAAGAAAGTATTCATATTGGATAAAAGTAGCAAAAGGATGAGCACTGAAGCAGCTGTATTTCTGAAGCGAGAAGAGGGCTATTCATATGGATACTGCCTTTCTTCCTATCTTTTAAACGTAAATTTGTCTTCTACTGATAAATAAAATTATTTCCTAAAGTATAACTGGAATCTGACATAGGCATCTTTAACTAGACACATTATTTTTTTTAGTTTTTTTTTAAAAATATTTATTTATTTTTAAGAGAGAGAGACAGAGTGTGAGCAGAGGAGGGGCAGAGAGAGAAGGAGACAAAGAATCTGAAGCAGGTTCCAGGCTCTGAGCTGTCAGTACAGAGACCGACATGGGGCTTGAACGGACATAAACTGTGAGATCATGACCTGAGCTGAAGTTGGACACTCAACAGACTGAGCCACCCAGGTGGCCCTAGACACAAATTATTTCAAACACTAGGTCTAAAGCTAGACTCTCCTGGGAGCCCAATGGTAGGATGGCTGTCGGCATGCAGATATCTTGCAGAGAAACACAGCAGAGATGAGATTCTCCTGTATTTCAGTGCTATCAAGAAAACAGAGTACAAAACACTACAATCCATCCCCTAAATGATACACTACGCAATTTTGGAAAGTTAGATTCTGAGATGGATCTTTTTGAGGAGAAAGTTTCAAGAAAATACAGAGGCTATGAGACTATCACACATGCTAAAATCAGATGTCTGATTCTTTGGAACTCCCTTTCTTTAATCCTCATGAAAACTCACACAAGGACCCTGATGTTGACATTTGCATTTGCCTGGAGTTCCAAGTGGTCTTTCTTGAGATTAATTTAAAAAAAGAAAAGAAAAGCCAGTAGCTTCATTTTATAGTTGAAGTATAATCATTATTCAACAGTGCCAAGACACAGATCAAATATAGTCAAGTATAGTCCTCAGTCTATGGTTAGGCACAATGTGTAGGCTCTTCTTCCATCTGTTATGTGAAAGAAGGTTTTATCAGCTGACATAAGGCCAACTGCTGCTGAAGTCATGATGAAGTTCTCATCATCGTAAAAAAAAAAAATCACTCATTATGAAAACAAGGATAGTGATAATTTTCAAGAGTCAAATATATTTAAAACATGTACTTCGTTAGTTTCTCCCAGTGTCTGGGTTGAAGTTCATACATTTAAGCCAGGTCTGGCATTTCTAGGTACCGTATCGGCCCTTTTAGGGTTTGTGGATTCCATATCCCATGCTAGGTTGTGCTGTGCTAGGTATATTTTTACACACAATCTTTGGTTTAATTCTCATGAAGAATCCATAAGATGAGCATTAATATGTCCATTCCCTCATTTAATGAATATTTATTGAGCACTTTGCAGATGCCTGAGATTGTTCAAGGCTCCAGGGTTAGAGTAGAGACTAAGCACCAGAGCAAGCAGTCCTTGCCCTCATGGAGCCTACACTCTAGTGGACAGTGCTGTTTCTCCTTTTTTTTTTTTTTTTTTTAAGAGAGCATGAGCAGGGGAGAGGGAGAGAGGAAGAGAGAGAAACAGAGAGAGAGGGAATCTTAAGCAGGGTTCCCACTCAGTGTGGAGCCTGACCCAGGTCTGAATCCCACAACCCTCAGATCATGACTTGAGCTGAAATCAAGAGTTGATGCTCAACTGACCGAACCATCCAGGAGCCACTTATTAATTCTTTTAAATCCAACCTTGTCCTGAGCTAAGTTATTAGAAAGAAATTTAAGAGTAAAAACTTCCATTTACACCACAGCTGGAATCTGACATAGACACTTGAGAGACAGAAAAATATGAAAAAAAAAACCACACACACAGTAAATAAATAGATACCACATTGGATGGTGATAAAGCCATGACAGAAGATGGAATTGGATAAAGTCATTATAAAGTATTGGGAATTGCTAATATTCTGTGAGAAGGTCAGAGAGATAGTCTCCCTATAAGAAGCAAAACTGAGATAAGAGATTTTTTGATGACCAAATCAGTGCTAGATCACAGATGTCTCCTTTGTAACAACAGGAAAAAATAGTAATATTCTAGAGGTATAATCAGCATGCTATTGTCCAAATAAATAAATGCAAGTCCTGAAATGGTAGGATATTGCTCACTCACTATTTCACTACATTGGGAAAGAATCCCATTACCTTATTTCTGAAACATAAAAATTCTCATTGTCACCATATGTACCCAGATAGGTATGGTTATTTTTATTTATTTATTTTTTTAAATTTATGTTTTTATTTTTGAGACAGAGAGAGCAGAGGGGGTGCAGAGAGACAGAGAGGGAGGGGACAGAGGATCTGAAGCAGGCTCTGTGTTGACAGCAGTGAGCCTGACGTGAGGCTCAAACCCATGAACCGTGAGACCGTGACATGAGCCGAAGTCTGATGCTCAACCGACTGAGCCACCTAGGTGCCCCAGTACGGTTTTTTTCTTTTCTTTTCTTTTTTTATTTTTGAGAAAGAGAGAGAGAGAGCAAGTGAGCATGAATGGGGGAGAGGCAGAGAGAAAATGGAGACAGAATCCGAAGCAGGTTCCAGGCTCTGAGGTGTCAGCACAAAGCCTGATGCGGGGCTCGGACTCACGGACCACGAGATCATGATCTGAGCCAAAGTCTGATGCTCAATCAACTGAGCCACCTAGGTGCCCCAGTATGGTTATTTTTCTAATTCTTCATCAGCAGGATCTGTAGGAGGGCCTTGGGAATTTTAGTTTGATGAAAAGGCTCCTAGCTAAATATGAATAGAAATATACTGCATTTTTTAAAGAGTTAAATACTGTACTTGCTAACTTACATAAAGCCCATGCCTCACAGTCACTGGAAAACATGAATGCACAGGTGTAAGGATCCAGTTGAAAAAAGGTGATAACTACATTTGTAAGGTATCAATAAACTAGTAAAATATGTTCTGGCCATTGGATGATCCTGGATTCAAACGGTTTGCTCTGGCCTTTCAGCCATGCTAATTTGCCCATTCTTATCTTTGCTCAGCCTAGTCTGAAATTCACTCATGAGTGGAATTCACTCATGGAACTACCTAGGAAAATTCTTTTCATTCTTTAATGCCTGGCTAAAATATCATCCTCTTCTAAAGTTTTCTTTGACCATATCTACCCACAATGATCTTTCTTTCATGTGAATTTCCGTATTACTAATGGTTTACTGATCTGTACTGACCTCTTATCGTTTTCGTGTCTTATTGTTCCAAACAGACTATAAGCTTTCAAAAACAGAGCTCTAGTTTATTCCTTTTTGTATCCTACTCACTGTTGAACATAATGGCACATGATAAAGGTTCAAGAAACAAAAAATATTTATTGTTCTACCTTTATGGTTCTGCCAGTCTGTACTTAAATAAGATTTCAAAAAGCAACATCAATTTATTTTTAATTTGAAGATAGCAAAATAACAATATCAAAGCAAGTGCAATTCAGTGTGGGTTGGGAGGTCTTTCATTTTTCTGACATCTCCATTTTTATTTAACCTGCTTAAAGAGACTTTGGCTATTTTACCGTGAAGTATGTTCCCAAGCAAAGCAACGGCTTTAACAACAATTCTTCGTTGAAGAATTCAAAATTGAAAATGAGAAAGTACTTTCAATAGTAACACTGGAAAAAATGTATACTGATTACTTAAAAAAAACTCTTTCTTTACCAGTGATAGAAAGTATTGCCATCTTTGTGTGTGAGTATATGTCTTAAATCTTTGAACTTGTACCATTTTCTTTCCCTGTTTCAAATGTATGTTAAACATCACGTATAATGAAAACAAAAATGACTTTGAGAAGTCAAACTAAAAGATCAGGCTTATGCTGTGAATCACTATAGACACTCTACAGGGTTGGGTCTGAGTGCGGCGTTAGCACGTAACTCTCACATACTAAATGCTAGGCACTTAGTGCTAGGCACATACTAAATGCTTCTCAGTAGTAGAAGAGTAGAATGAGTAGAATAATTCATTAATCCTCACAATAATCATAAGAGGGTATTATGATCCTCATTTTACAAATAGGAGAATCAAGGCACAAAGAGGTTAATATGAGTTCTTCAAGGTTGAACTCTAGGAGGCAGAACAGCCAGATTTTGAACCCAAGTAATCAGTCTGGCTCCAGATTCCTTTCTCCAACCACTGTACCACACTACCTCTCTCAACAAGGTGGCTGGGCATTGAGCAAAGTATCCTTATAAAGTGCATAGCTAAATGGCTTAGTTGGTAGAGCATGTGATTCTAATTTTTTTTAAATGTTTATTTACATTTGAGAGAAAGAGAGAGAGAGTGTGCACGCATGTGTGTGCGTGTGCAAGCGCATGAGCGGGGGAGGGGCAGAGACAGAGGGAGACAGAGGGAGCCAAAGCAGGCTCCAGGCTCTGAGCTATCAGCACAGAGCCCCATGCGGGGCTCAAACTCATGAGCCGAGCCATGAGATCATGACCTGAGCTGAATTTGGACACCTAACCACTTAACCACCTAAGCCCCCCAGATACCCCATAGAGCATGTGACTCTTAATCTCAAGGTTTTGAGTTCAAGCCCCATACTGGGTGTGGAGCCTACTTTAAAAAAACAAACAAGGGGCGCCTGGGTGGCTCAGTTGGTTGAACTACCAACTTCGGCTCAGGTCATGATCTCATGGTTTGTGAGTTCGAGCCCCGCGTCGGGCTCTGTGATGACAGCTTGGAGCCTGGGGCTTGCTTCGGATTCTGTGTCTCCCTCTCTCTCTGACCCTCCCCCATTCATGCTCTGTCTCTCTCTGTCTCAGAAATAAGTAAATGTAAAAAAAAAAAAAATTAAAAAAACAAAACAAAACCAAACAAAAACAAAAAACAAAAAAAGATAAAAAACAAAAAAACCCTAGAACACCCCCCCCCCCAACACACACACACACAAAATTTGTGGCAAAAACTTCTATACCTTCAAAGAGGATCACCATCAAGGTATCTTTAAAAGAAAAAAAGATTTGTCAGGGATGCCTGAGTGGCTCAGTCAGGTAAATGTCTGACTCTTGGTTTCACTGGAGTCGTGATCTCCCAATTCATGAGTTCAAGCCCTGCATTAGGCTCTCTGCTGTCTGCGCAGAGCCTGCTTCAGATCCTCTCTCTCCTCTCTCTGCCCTTCTCCTGCTCTCTATCTCTCTCAAAAATAAATATTTAAAAAAAAGTTGTCAGTTTGAACCAATATAATACTAACAGGACTATATCTGGGCTAGATATTCCTCTGGAAGGAAAATAAACACAGATGGATTTCTCCAGGCTATAGACAGGTCTATTGTATTACAGTCAAGAACACACCATAGGTTTCCTTCTTTGATTACATCTGAGATAATCAGGCAGAGATGAAATTTTGGTGTTTCTTCTCAAAAGAATTACATGTGCTTTTTCCAGATGCTTAACAGGAAACTGCCGACAGACACTGGTCTGTGGCTCAAGTAACCACACAAGTCTCAGGCTGTTGCTGAGCACACATTAATAAAAATGCTTGGTGTTATTACTGACTCAAACTATAGCTTGTTTGTTCTCTTGGGAAGGAAAAAAAATCAAGGAATCAAATTTTGAGGATTTCAATAAAGAGTTGGAGCAAAACAGTAAACCCTTTCAGTACTTGGAATCACATGGAACACCATCATGGAGACCTGCTTCCTACGGTACCTCCCATTTATGGGTTTACAAGCACATGTTTGTTAAAGTCCTGACATACTTAACTTTAGAACTGCATAAACGAAACAGGACAGAGATTGTCGGCTAATGTGTAGAGTCTTATTTTTTAAAGACTGCTGTATTTTCTAATACTGACATTTTATTCAGATTAAATTATCTTGAGTTAGTATTTAAAGTTTAGCTCTCTGTGATGCGATGGGCTAAAAACCAAAATGTATCACAGTGAAGCACTTCAACACTTATTTTAATATCCAAGGAGGTAGACATGTTTTGTGAGGTCCAAATGGGCAGCGCTGGCCCAACTGAACGAAATAAAACAGTTTACTTTGTGGTTGCAAGTATACTGTGATACTTATTATAATTCATTATCATTTAAGGTGACTCCCAATAGTATGACTCCTAGATTTTTTTATTATTCAAAATAAATTAAAACAACTATAGCAACACACAATTTCTTCATAAGGCATTAACCACTTAACTGATTCCACAGAAGTAGGCAGAGCTTGGAGAGCCTGCTTGAACTGAGTGAACATGTCTTCCCTGGGCCAATGGTGTATGGACTAGAGTAATTAGGTCTTAGGTAAGTCAGTAGAACTAAACTATGAGTCTCAAGCTTCAAACCTCTGTGAAGCAGTGAAATAACTTCCAGATTTCTTCATCCTGACGACTATTTCCTGACGGAGAGCTAATTTTAATTTTACCACCTAAGTTCTCCTCAAATCTAAGGCACTCTGTGAGGTGTTCCTTATATATGAGAAGAAGGGAAACAAACATACTAAGTTTGGCTGCAGTGCTGAATGTGTTTGCAGAGCATCACAAAAACAACTACAAGTCAATGAAGTCTCATGATGGTATTAAGAGATTATAGTAACCAACTGAAATTAATATTTTTCTTAAAAAAATTTTTTTAACATTTATTTTTGAGAGAGAGAGAGGGAGGGAGAGAGAGAGAGAGACAGGGAGAGAGAGAGAGAGAGAGAGAGAGAGAGAGAGAGAGAGAGAGGGAGGGAGAGAGAGAATGAGCAGGGGAGGGGCAGAGAGAGAGGGAGACACAGAATCCAAAACAGACTCCAGGCTTGTAGCTGTCAGCACAGGGCTCAACACAGCGCTTGAACCCACACCTGAGCGTGAGATGACCTGAGCCAGAGTTGGATGCTTAACCAACTGAGCCACCCAGGCACCCCTGAAATTAATATTTCTATTAAGTTATAGCCTCTGAAAACTTTCCTCTGACTTCAGGAAATTTTCCTCTTTTAAGTGGTTCCGCTACAAGTTCTGCCTTAAAGATGTAATTTTTACATTGGCAAATCATTCACCTCAACTGGGCCTCAATCTCATTGTCACTTAAATGACATGTCAACAGAAGGAGAGGTTAAGTAGAAGATGGGCTTTCAGTTTCTTTGTAAGCCTAAATTCCATCACTCAAATCCATTTTGACCTGAACTCAGTATTGAATCTATTCATCATGGTGTTATGACCACGTGCTTTCTATTCAGTATAACCTGTGATATTAATAAACTCCATCCTTCATAATTAGTGTTAGAATAAACTCTTAGTTGATAATAATAGATGGAGACAATGGACCAGCTGATCCCAGATTGCAGATAATTGGAAATTGTATCAGTACCACATTGTCATTAATCTTTTACTTGGATTAATAGCAGATCTCACTTCTATTCACCGAAAACACAGTAGCTAGAAAGTTGGCAGTCTAGGAGTCTGCTATGCATGATGATAATACCAGCCTAATATTTGTTTGGTAGATCCACAAAACAGATTCCATACACAGAAAATTAAGAATTGAGTGTATATATAAACTAGCAACAACACACATTGACTCAGGAAATATTTTAGAGTCTCTTATGCTCTTGCTCCTAAGATGCAAATTTGTGTAACATGTGATTCTCACCCTTGTGAAGCCAGCACTCCTGGAACTCTTGCTTCAACTCTGAGCAGTGCAGGACCTCCACCAATCGAAGAGACAAGAAGGAATTTTATTTTAAAAGATTCCAGAGAAGGCTCCTAATTCATACCAACACTTCATGACTTCTAGTTAAAACTTTCCCTATCTCTAATCCAAATGTTTTATGCTTCTGCTCAAACTTCTTTTATTCTGTTTTATCTTGAGTACAGATGCAGAAAGAAAAACAGCCATTTTTAAAATGCACAGGAACATATATACATAAAAGTATTAAATTCATATTTCCCTATTACAATAATTTTATATCTTTTATCCTCCTCAAAAGGCCTTACTTTGCCTTTTGAGCACTACAAAGCACTACATACCTGCTTATTGCTTTTTAAATTTCATTTTCTACCTGCTACTCATCTTTGTAGAACTCTTCTGAAATGTTTTCAGTCTATTTTTTCAGTTGAAGAGTCCCGGCTTAGAGACAAGCATCTGACTTAAGGTAGTAAAATAGTAAAACTGAAACATCATTCCCCTACTCTGCACATAGTTTTTAATGTATCTTTCTATTTCCTTGCTTTCAAAACTTTGGCACCTATTGATTCACAAGCCACACACTGTATAGTCTTTTCATCTTCTATTTGTGTTACTGCACAACTGCCTCTTCTTCATTTGTCCCTGTGCACCTTGATTTACTCTTTCAGGTCTGTCCTTACTGGAGTCATTCAGCCATGTTTCAGCATCTCCCCAGTTTTCCTAACTGAAATGATCATGTTGTTTGTTGGTATCTGTGCCCGTCCATCATCCCTTCCCCATGCTCTGGGGTCATATCCTCCTCTTCTTATGGAGCAGAGATAACATGCAGTTCCAGTTGAACTAGCCAAGTAAACAGGTGACCCTAGTAGGACAGTCAGTGCTTCATCCTCTGGCCACACTGACTTAACTGGGTCTTCCCAGTTTTTATGACAGAAAAGCAATATGCTCTTCACTGCGAAACCAGAAGGACCACATAGGCTAGGATTTGCCAGTGGCCTCTTTTCCTGCCTCATGGAGAAAGCCTGCCAATAATGAAAGCATAAGAGAACCCAGAAGTGAGTCATGGAGTGAGACAGAACCCTAATGTCATCTTCTGTCTTCACAGCTACCTGAATCCTACCTTGCTCTGAAGGTTTTTAGAAACACAAGCGATGTGTTTTCCTAGAAGAGTTCGAGTTGGATTTTTAGCAAATGCATTTTTTATTTATTCATTTATTTTTTAGTGTTTGTTTATTTTTGAGACAGAGAGACAGAGAGACAGTGTGAGGGTGTGAGCAGGGGAAGGGCAGAGAGAAGGAAACACAGAATCCGAAGCAGGCTCCAGGCTCTGAAATGTCAGCACAGAGCCCGAAGTGGGGCTTGAACCCATGAACCTTGAGATCATGACCTTAGCCAAAGTTGGATGCTTAACCAACTGAGCCACCTGGGTACCCCTAGCAAATGTATTTTTAAATACTTCAAGAAGATGCTTTTGGGAGTTCCTTAATCCCAAAAAATAACTTACACATTGTGAACAGCAGGCTCAATACATACTTGATATGGTTACATAACTCCTATACATTCAGAATGGGCATTAAGGGCATCCATGGGCATTAAGACAACATGACAAAATGAATACATTGGGAAGTGAGGGAGAGTTAATGATGGCATTACATCCTGATTTAAATTGTGCTATTTGGAAGGGATCATACTGCTAGGAAAATGTGAGAAGTAATATTTTACCAACTGATAACATAAGGATACTCTTTTCTTCAATGAATTCGAGCGAAACAGAGTTCTATATTGAGGTTAGGAGGTATATGTTGACATCTCAATCCCCTACAGCTCATCCTTCATCTGTACCAAAGTTAGTTGTTAGGGCTATCGAGACAAGCAGGTTCCTTATGTGTATATATCTAGAATGCTTGCTGCCGCTGAAATAGAAGTGAATTTCTGAGATGAATCCCCAAGAGGCTAGATAATTCTTTCTAGGCACTCTGCCTGTGCAGTTTCCCATGCCAGAAATCTGAGAATTGCCCATGACTTTTTCTCCCTCTAAATATCAAATCAATCACCCAGGCCTGACAACTACATTTTATAGATATTTTGGAATCCATCATTTCTTTTCATCTACAATGCCAGTGTCTATACACAGGTCACCATCACCTCTTGTCTGGCTTATGTAAATAAATAAGCTTTCAACTCCCCTGTCTGAATTCATTGATTTCCCTATAATCTCTTACCAACAATAGTGGTGGTGGTGGCAGTGGAGGCTTTTACAATGCAAATATAGTAAGGGCGTGTTCTTTCTTAACCTTTGAGTGACTGCATTGTTATCAGGATCAAGTCCAAAATCCAATCTGGCCCCTGCTTTTTTTATTCTGATCTAATAATCCTGGCCCTCCTGTGTCCTGTTCCTCCAGTAATCCAGGCTTTCTTCCTCCAGGAAGATTTTCCTTTTACTCAAAATACTGCACTACCTACTCTTTTTTTTTTTTTCCTTAAAAAATTTTAATGTTTATTTATTTTTGAGAGAGAGAGAGAGTGGGGGAGGGGCAGACAGAGAGAGGGATACAGAATTCAAAGCAGGCTCTGTGCAGTCAGCACAAAGCCCAATGTGGGGCTCAAACCCATGAACTGTGAGACCATGACCTGAGCTGAAGTCGGACACTAAACCAACTGAGCCACCCAGGAGCCCATGTGTTCCCCACTCTTAACCTGATGATTCCTACTACTCTGGTAGGCCTTGTTTTCAAGTATTATTTCTTGGGGACACTTCCTTTGACGTCATCATAGATCAAGTCCCCCTAATGTACAATTTCATAAATCCATTTAATTTCCTCTGGTGGAATTTATCTAAATTGCAATACACTGTAAGGCTTATTTGTTTAAAGTCTGTAAGCTTCCCAAAGGCAATCACTATGTATACCTTGTTCCTTTCATATTTCTATTACAGTGAAGAGATTATGGATTATCTATCCATATAACTAACTATTCCCCCTCTGCCAACTAAAACCTGACAATAAGTCTTCCACGATACATGGTGGGACACATGTTGGGACAAGGTCCTCCAAGGGTCTGTTTCTTTCTGTCTTGCAAGAGAGGCACTGACAGCTTTTGTTCTGGACTATCTTTTCAAGAAAGTATGGATAGCCTTGGAAGATAGAGATAGCACTCTCCTCTGGAGCAGAAGGCAGACTTCTGTGCTGTTTTCTAGTATAATAAAGATGGGTCCTTCCAGTGTAAAGATCAGACAGATTTGCCTGCAGCCCATTATAAAAGACTGGAGTTTCCTAAGCTTGAGAATCCTCAGCTGGGATACAAATCCACTTCTGTACATAGCATCTGCCTAGGCTGCTTTGCACTGGCCCCTGAGTCTTGAGGGGGCAACGGAAATAGATGTGAACATGAGCTGCCCTTGCTGGGTCATGAATTGCTTTATCTCTAACCCAGAATTTTCATTTCTGCCAGTATGCATGCACTATAGCAGGCTAATTTCTTAGCTAGCAAGGAGGGTAAAATTTCAGAAGCATCAGAGTTCCTAACAACAGGAAGTCATCTATGTCTTGTAATTCTCAACGTTAAAAACAGTTTTAAAAAACCTTTTTTTCCCCAACTGATTTCCTACCAGAGACTCTTAAGCCATGAATTCTTAACCTGAGATATCAGGATGGGCTTCGTGGGAACCATGAATCCAATGTGTAAGCACTATTGTTTTCACACAGTTACTGAAACAAGTAAATTGATTTTATCAGATTTTCTAAGGAGCCAGAAAAAAATATTAAGAAAAATGTAAGGGTGCATGCCTTACTTCCTTATGAATAATTTAGATTTATTTGGCATATATTAGAATAAAGTTGAAAGATAGTGATTTCTTTATTGATTTTATACACACACACACACACACACACACACACACACACACACACACACACATTCTTAAGTGTTTATTTATTTAAGAGAGAGAGCAAACAGGAGAGGGCAGAGAGAGAACAAATCCTAAGCAGGCTCTGAGCTAGTATCGATGCAGGGCTTGAAGTTATGAACCACAAGATCCTGATGTGAGCCTAAATCAAGAGTTGGACACTTAACCTACTGTGCCACCCAGGTGCCCCTTCACTGAGTATATTCTGAATGTCAGATATCTGTGACATTTAATCTAAAACCCTAATCTGTAAGCCTCCTTCTTTGCGTCATACTTTTGTTCTCAAATCCTTGAGATAACATATGTGGTGTGAGTATGTAAATCTTAGCTAACAAGATGCCAGGCATTGTACTAAGAGCTTTGCTTGTATTAACTAAATTATTGCTTACAACATCCATATGAGGTAGGCATATTATTATTATTATTATTGTTACAGATGAGAAAACTGAAGAACAGAAAAGTTAAATTACTTGTTCAAGGTCACACAGTAAGTGATAAAAGAAGATTTGGAACTAGACAAGTAGATACATGAATTTATCTATGATCTTGATGTCCGAGGTAATTTGGCTTTTCAATTTGATTAAAAATCCAAGATCTTTTTGGTTTCTTTTTGCTGTTATATATTGGTCTGCATATACTACTTGATTTGACCTCACTAAATTGGGCTAGTTAATATATATTTATAATGTATATATGTTATATATAATATATATAATAACTTATCAATCTCATTCCTGAAAATTACATTCCTAAATTTTTTTTGTTTTTAATAAACTCAAAGTTATTAATCAAAGCATTTCAGAAAATTGGGGTGAAGTAAAAGTTATAAAATGCATCTGGAACATGTTGGGGAAGAAAAATATATTATTTCAAAATCTGGTAAACAGAATTCTTCTTAGGGATATAATATGGTTAGCAAAACTCCTTAATAAGTCATTGGGGGGTAAATGCATGGGCCTCAAGAGAAAGAAAAAGTGAGGTCAAAGAAAAGTCGATTTGCTCTTCAAAGCAAGTGAGGAAAAAACTGTTCCTTTCCAGGGGTAGTTCCTTTCCAAGGGAGGCAGTGACAGCTGAGGACATAAGAAAGAGACCACTGAGGAAATCTCTCAGTTGCAGGTGACAGGAGAAATCCTTAAAAATAAGGATGCCAAGCAAAATGCTTCATATTCTGTTTTGTCTTCTCTTTACCCTGACTTGTGCTTGTTGAATTTGAATGAATTCAAATTTTGAATGAATTTGTTGAATTTGAAAGAATTTATGTTTCATCTCTTTGTTAATAACAGAGAGAGGAAAACGTGTGGAAGAAGCTAGATGCAGAAATCCAGAGCACAAGTGTTTGTGGAAAAGTGGGTGAAGACACTATCCCCTTCACCTTTCCTATGACAGGGAATCAGGTCAGGCTCTCAAAACCGTATTATGGAAGGGTAACTCTGGGAGGACAGAGTACTTGACAATAAACCTTCTAGAAGGATCCTTTGCTAAAACAGAACTGATGAACGGGTGTTAATAATATACTGTGTCACATCACCCTTATTGAATCTCTTTTCAAATGTTCAGAAATCCTTGTTACAATGCTGTCACAACTGAAGCAGATTCTTCCATGAGTTTTGTGTTACTCAGATGTTAACCTGCTCAAAAAGTTTACAAACCTCATCTTATCAGATTGAAATATAATGTGTCTTGCATTTAGACTGACTCCAACTGTTTTTCACAAGCCTCAGAAAAATGTTTGTGTAACCTCCTGGCCTTCCCTGGACTCAGTCTTCCAGCTTTTTTGGGAAGATTTAGAAAAAGCAATCACTGCTCATATGTTCAGTTAAAATGTTGAATATAAAGTTTAAAACTTTCTAAATTTTGGTATTCATATATAAAATCAAGTTATCACAAAACCAAAGTTGGTTAAGAATTTACGTGCTAAACTGTATTCCCCTTATATAAAGGAATTAAAGTATTTGGTGATTCAAAAAAAACAAGAAAAACAGAAATTTTAATTAAAAAATTTTTTTTATATTTATTTATTTTTGAGAGAGAGAGAGAGAGAGAGAGAGTGAGTGAGTGTGAACGAGTGGGGGAGGGGCAGAGAGAGAGGGAGACACAGAATCTGAAGCAGGCTCCAGGCTCTGGGCTGTCAGAACAGAACAGGATACAGGGCTCGAACCCACAAGCTGTGAGATCATGACCTGAGCCAAAGTCAGCTGCTTAACCAACTAAGCTACCAGGCACCCCAGAAAAACAGAAATTTTAAACAAACAGTGTCTTTGAGTAAGGCAGCATCAGAAATATAAATCAATATCACTAAGATTTTGAATATTAAAGTGAAAATGTGGAAAATAGACTTCAGGTCAATATGGTTGACTGTACTGATGTGTAATAACTTTCCTCTGCTCCAAACAAATAAATTTCTTAAAAAATAAACAAGATGGGCACCTGGCTGGCTTAGTCAGTAGAACATGCGACTCTTGATCTCATTGGGCATAGAGTTCACTTAAAAACAAACAAACAAAAAACACCAAGAATAATAAAAATTTAAATGTATAGTCTAATTCAACACATAAAACCACATTTCTTCATGTGTATAAAATAAAGCGACAGATTTGGAGGGTACAGTCCTGTGGCTCACAGAGCAGTCAGAACCAGAGAAGCTTGGGTTTAATGCCTGTGTATGTGGCAGGACCCTGCCTGAAAGTGATAGAATGAAGTTAATGCAGGATTCTAGAGGCCATGAATGGCTGCCAGGATGAGATGGGTACCAGAGAAGTCCTTGTTGACTGCTGTAAGGAAGTGGAAAATAGTTGCTAGACAGATATCTGAATTCCAATTCCTGCCCCCCATGAAGATGTTGCATCCAAATTGACATTGTTCATATAGATCAGGAATATCACGCTAAGAAATTAAGATAAAACTGGTCTGGAACCTGTGAGTTGTGCAGGACCCCATTAAAGGGCACAGGGATTTCCTATAAAACAATTACCCTTACCTAGCTGGATTTACAACAACAAAAATTATAAACCTCACAAGGAAATACATGTCCTTCTATTATTAATGTAAAAATTAAAGACATTAACTTTAAAATTTTTGCTAAGTGTATATTTTGCTAAGTGTATATATATATGTGTGTGTGTGTGTGTGTGTGTGTGTATGTGTGTGTGTGTGTATATATATATATATATATATATACTCAAAAACTATATAAATTTGAGAATACAAAATCAATATACAGAAATGGGTGGATTTCCATATACTAATGAAGAAGTAGCATAAAGAGAAATTAAAAAAAAATCCCATTTACAGTTGCAACAGAAACAATAAAATACTTAGGAATAAACTTAATCAAAGAGGTGAAAGACCTGTACTCCAAAAATTATGAAACACGAAAGAAATTGAAGTTGACAAATGAATAGAAAGATACTCCATGCTCATGGATTTGGAGAAAAAATATTGTTAAAAATGTCCACACTACTCAAAGCAATCTACAGACCTAATGAAATCCCTATCAAAATATCAACAGCATTTTTTTACAGAACTAGAACAAATAATCCTAAAATTTGTATGGAACCACAAAAGACTCCCAATACCCAAAGCAATCTTGAAGATTTCTTCAAAGCTCAACACAATCTCAGATTTCAAGATAAACTGCAAAGCTGTAGTAATCAAAACAATATGGTACTGGCACAAAAATAGACAAGGGAATAGAATACAGAGCCCAGAAATAAACCTACGATTATATGGTCAATTAATCTACAACAAAGGAGGCAAGAATATACAATGAAAAAAAGATAGTCTTTTCAATAAATGGTGCTGGGAAAAATGAGACAGCTATATGCACAAGAATGAAACTGAACTACTTTTTTACATCATAAGCAAAAAATAAACTCAAAAAAGAATTAAAGACCTAAACGTGAGACCTGAAACCATAAAATACCTAGAAGAAAACACAGACAATAATCTCTTTGACATCAGCTATAGAAACATTTTTCTAGCTGTCTCCTTTGGCAATGGAAACAAAACAAAATTAAACTATTGAGACTACCCCAAAATAAAAAGCTTTTGCACAGCAAAGGAAATATCAACAAAACAAAAAGAAAACCCACCGGATAGGAGAAGATTTGCAAATGATATATCCAATAAGGAGTTAGTATCCAAAATATATGAAGAATTTATACAACTCAATACTAAAAAACCCAAATAGTCCAATCAGAAAATGAGCAGAAGACATGAATAGACATTTTTTCAAAGAAGATATACAGATAGCTAACAGACACATGAAGAGGTGCTCAATAACACTAATTAGCAGGGAAATGCAAATCGAAACCACAATAAGATATCATTTTAAACCTGTCAGAATGATGATCAAAGACACAGAAAACAACAAGTGTTGGTGAGAATACACTGTTCCTGGGAATGCAAGATGGTAGAGCCAGTATGGAAACAGTCTGGAGGTTCCTCAAAAAAATTAAAAATAGAATTATCATAAGATCCAGTAATTCCACCACTGGGTGTTTACCCAAAGAAATGAAAACACTAATTCAAAAAACTATAAACACAGATGTTTATTGCAGGATTGTTTACAGTAGCCAAGTTATGGAAGCAAATGAAGTGTCCATCCATAGATGAATCGATAAAGAAGGTGTGTGTGTGTATCATAAAAAATGGAATATTAGCCATAAAAAAGAAATGAAGTCTTGCCATTTAAAACAACATGGATGGATCTAGAGGGTATGTTGCTAAGTGAAATAAGTCAGTCACAGAAAGACAAATACCATGATTTCACTCATATGTGGAATTTAAAAAACAAAACAAACAACAAAGAAAAAAAAAAGACACATCCAAAAAGACAGATTCTTAAATATGAAGAACAAACTGGTGGTTGCCAGAGGAGAGGTGGGTGGGGAGATGGGTGAAATAGGTAAGAGATAAAGAATATACTTATTGTGATGAACACTGAGCAATGTATAGAATTGTTGAATCATATTGTACACCTGAAACTAATATAACACTCTATGTTAATTATACTTGAATTAAAAAAAAAAAAAACTATATCAACTTGTAAACAAAAAGTGGGTTGTTTAACCAAAGCAATGAAAAGACGGCGTAAAGAAAGTTATCAAAAAGCCTGATTTATAGAAAATATAAAATAAGTTAGTAGAAATAACTCTTGCTTACCAACCATTGCAATAAATATAACTGTATTAAACCCACTAGCTAATCGGACTATACATTTGATTTATACAAATCCAGATACATGCCACAGGAGATTTACCTAAAAATAATGACCCATAGAGTTTAAAGTAGAGTTAGGAAACGCCAAAGCAAAAAGTAATACTGATACCAACGAAGTAGAAGGTAAGGCTTATAAGCATTTGTAGAGACAAAAAGATGTATTACTTAGTGATAAAAGAACAATTTACCCTGGAAGATATAATAATGTGGAAACTACATGAACCCAACAAGACAGTCTCAAAATACATTAATGCAAACCCTGATATAAGATAAAATCAACACATTCACACTCATATTGTAAGAGTTCATTTCTTTCAGAAATTGAGAAATCAAGTTGACAGAAACAAAAAATGAGGAAAATAACGAAAGAACAAACCATATGATTAAGGTATCTGACCAAATACAACATTTAATTATAATGAATTGAACAAAATAGGTAAGAATAGATGGTATGTAACAATGTGTGTCAATTATGCTTCAATTAAAAAAAAAAGAAAGTAGAAGAAAGAAAATAATAAAGATAAAAGCCAACATTGGTGAAGTACAAACAAACAAAAACAGCACAGATGAGTGTTAACCAGCCTCATATCTACATCTCCAATGCTACCCACCTTGGGCCAAGGGCCCATTATCTGTGTTGCCTCTATTTTGCATTAGCCTCCTAACTTCTCCACCCTGCTTCCCTTTACATTTGAAACTGTAACTCAGATTCTGTCATTCCTCCCATAGACTTCTCAGGGTAATCCCAGAGTGATTACACTTACCTATTTCCCTGACTTCTTTCCAATCTCTCTCACTCACTCTACTTGGGCCATACTGGCCTCTTTGCAATCCTCAGCCATCCCAGGCATGCTTTTGCCTTAGGAATTTTGCACTGGCTGCTCCCTCTGCCAGAAATATTCCTTTCCAGATACCCACATGACTAACTTCCTTGCCTCCTTTAAATCTTTGCTCAGATATCATCTCCTAAATGACACCTCTCCTGTCTTAAAAACCTTCTTTAAAATGGTGACCCACATGTCCTTTCATACCCTTTAACACCTCTGATCCTGGTCACCCTGCCCTATCTTTCCCATAGCATTTTGTATCTTATAATATCCCATATAATTAATTATATTTAATGTGTTTTTTTTGTCTTTCCCTCATAAACTCCACAAGAGCAGGGATCTAAGGATCTACTTATTTTTCACTATTTTCATCCTGACCCCAGTCACTTAGAGCAGAACATGGCATGCAGCAGTTACTCAATGAAGTTTACTGATCACATGAATGAAGGCATGGTTTAAAAACTACTTCTTTGAAAAGAAACTATCATTGGCGTTATTGATCATTAAAAAGAAATAAGGCATAAGAACAATGTTAAGAATGAAAAAACGGACAAAGGAAACAATTGACAAAACTGAAAGGCAACCTACGGAATGAGAGAAGATATTTGCAAATGACATATTGGCTAAAGGACTAGTCTTCAAAATCTATAAAGAACTTATCAAACTCAACACCCCCAAATTAAAAAAAAATGGGCAGAAGACAGGAACAGACATTTCTTCAAAGAAAACCTACAAATGGCTAACAGACACATGAAAAAATGCTTAACATCACTCATTATCAGAGAAATACAAATCAAAACCACAATAAGATACCACACCTGTCAAAATGGCTAAAAGTAACAACTCAGACAACAACAGATGTTGGTGAGGACACAGAGTAAGGAGGACCCTCTTACACTGTTGGTGGGAATGTAAACTGGTGCAGCCATGCTAGAAAAGAGTGTGGAGGTTCCTCAGGAAATTAAAGACAGAGGAACCCTATGATCCAGCAATTGCACTACTAGGTATTTGCCAAAGGATAAAAAAGTACTGATTCGAAGGGGCACATGCACCCCAATGTGTATAGCAGTACTACCAACTGCCAAATTATGGAAAGAGCCCAAATGTCCACTGACTGATGAATGGATAAAGAAGATGTGAGACATATATGCAATGGAATATTACTCATCCACGAAAAAGAATGAAATCTTGCCATTTGCAACAATGTGGATAGAAGTAGAGCATATTACACTATGTAAAATAAATCAGTCAAAGAAAGACAAATACCATATGATGTCATGCATATGTGGAATTAAAGAAACAAAAAGATGAATATAGGAGAAGGGAAGGAAAAATAAAATAAGGTATAAACAGGGAGGGAGGTAAACCATAAGAAACTCTTAATTGTAGAGAACAAACTGAGGGTTGCTGGAGGGGAGGTGTGTGGGGGGATGGGCTAAATGGGTGATGGGTATTAAAGAGGGCAATTGTTGGGATGAGCACTGGGTGTTGTATGTAAGTGATGAATCACTAAATTCTACTCCTGAAACCAATACTATACTATATGTTAACAAACTTGAATTTAAACAAATCTTGGAACTGGGGCGCCAGGGTGGCTCAGTTGGTTGAGCGTCCGACTTCGGCTCAGGTCATGATCTCACAGCTTGCGAGTTCAAGCCCTGCATCAGGCTCTGTGCTGACAGCTCAGAGCCTGGAGCCTGCTTCTGCTTCTGTGTCTCCCTCTCTCTCTGCCCCTAACCAACTCGCATTCTGTCTCTCTTTTAAAAATAAATAAACATTAAAAAAAAAATTTAAACACAATCTTGGAAGGAAAAAAAAAGAATGAAAAGAGGGATATGACTTTAGATATAAGAAAATAATACAAAGCATTTTATGCAAAAATTTTTGAAATTTAGATGAAATAAATGTTCTAGAAAAAAATACCAAAAGTGACTCAATAAAAATACAAAATGTGAATACACCAAAAACTACTGAAGAAATTAGAGTAAAAACTCCCTCCACGCGCCCCTGGGTGGCTCAGCTGGTTAAGCATCTGCCTCTTGATTTCAGCTCAGCTCATGATCTGATGGATTGTGGGTGAGTTGGAGCCCCGCTACTACTCTGCACTGATTGTGCTTGGGATTCTCTCTCTGCCTCCTGCTCCCTCTCCCTCCACACTTCCCCTGCTTGCACATGTGCGCGTTTGTACATGCACCTATGCGTGCAGTCTCTCTCTCAAAAATAAACAAACAAACAAACATTAAAAAAAACCTTCACTCCATATCTTCGGGTCAATAAGGGGTTACAGGTGAGTGTTAAACCTTTATAAAAAAGATAACTCCATCTTATACAAATTATATCATAAAATAGAAAGTTCTCAACCTCATTTTTTGATGATACTATAATTTGGATCCCAGAAGACCAGATATGTATGAAAACAATCAGTACAAACGAATCTTGCTTATGGATATGCATGGGAAAAAAACCTAAATTAAATATTAGCAATTTGAATCTAGGAGTGGACTAAAACAAAGTATTGTTTATCCAAGTACATCAAAGATCACTTTACATGAGGATACCTATCAATATAATGTCATCATTAACAGATTAAAGGAGAAAAATAGCAATTAAACAATTATGGTCTTAGCATAGAAATAAGCAAATGGAACAGAAGGAAAAGACTACCCACACGCGAAAGGACTTTTAGTATATGACACATAAATAGGGGAAGAATACATTACTCAATAGATGGTATTGACACAATACGTTACTATTTTTTAAAAAAATAGATCCCTACTTGACACTACCAATGAAAATACATTTCAGATGAATAAAACATCTAAATGAAAAAAGTGAAAGTTCAAACATTTTAAAAGACCATGTAAGAGATTATGATGTTGGGATAGATTTTTTTCTTAAGCAAGGTACTGAAATGTAAACGTTAAAGGAAAAATTTGGTTAATATGACTACAGCAACTTGAATACTTCATCTGATACATAAAACTCAAAAGGCAGGACAAACTAGAAGCTTATAATTTGCAACACATTTAACTGAAAAATTGTCACTATCATGAAAAAAGTTATATAAACTCCCACAAATCAATAAGAAAAAGACTATCAATCTATTAGAAAAATGGACAATAATCTGCAAGGACAAGGCACTAAGTGTTGGCACAGCTACAGAGATATGCTCCTACATGTCTCACATAGTACAAATTGCAGCAACCATTTTCAAGAGCAATTTGTTAATGACTACTGTTTAAGATGTGTCTACATGAAGTTCAACAGTTTTATTTCTAGTTATATGTTCCAGAGAAATTTTTGTACACACACATATGCAAATATGTTCACTGGACCACTGTTTCTAACAAGAAGAATTAGGCGAAATCTACATGTCTATCTCTTGATAGCTAACAAATGGGAGAAATAAATAACATTATATTCATATTCATACCTGTGCATACAGAAGAACACTTTAAATCAGTGAACTAAAGGTATAAGTAAGTGTCAAGCTGGAATAACCATTATCAACAATAAACATGTTGATTAAATAAGCAAATTGTGGAAGGGTAGGTACATTTACAGAAATTAATACTCTGTGGCTTGTGAAGGGTATAAAAACATGGATGGAAAGGATACACACTAACCTTTATAATATGGAGGAGTAGGAAGGGGAGTTGCACTGTGCTTATGGTATATTTTTCTTTTGAGAAAAAAAAACTAAGGAAAAAATCTAATGTTTTCACTTGTTGGACTTTGGCTCAGTCATGTTCAGTGACATAAGCCTGGAACAGGTTGTGCTTTAAGAGATTGGTCCTTGATGACAGAGAAGTCTTAACAATGGGGCAGGGCAAGGCATCAGCAGATGATTAGGATACATCCGATGTGTTAGATAAGTCTGGTCATGTACACGTAGACCTTATTACTGGGAAAATAAGGTTAGGGGCAGGATGTAGACTGGGTCAGACGAACAAAATGAAAAATAAAAGGATACTAAAACCAACTTTAAGGATATTAAAGTCAATTTAAAATCTTTTGGAAAGATAGCCACAAGTAAATAAGCAATCAATCAAGAAAGAATGGTGAAGCAGACCTTGGTAAGTACAATTTTCTTACAAAAACTAGGACTGTAATGTAGGCTGGCCTTGACTCTGTTTAGAACTCTAGGTTCTGTGGGGTGAGTTCTCCATCTAGCTTTATGTAGATTATGAGGTATGAGGGAGAGGAGGAAGAGTGGAGTTGTTCATAGTGTCAAGGATCTGGGCAGAAATCCTTCCCCACACCATGATCCATACAGCCTCAAAACAGATTCAGAAGCAGGGAGGTACAATGCTGATCTTTATTAATACATCTGTCTTTCTACTTTTTACAAGAAACAAAAGCAGAGAAAAGTTGATATGCAGCCATTCACTGGTTTAGAGAGTTCAAAACAAAACAAAATAAAACAAAACAAAATAAAACCCTGGATTTGAGTAGCAAGTGAGTCTCTTGGTCTTCCGGCACACATGCACACTGTTATTTAAGAAATCCTGATTTAGAAAACAAATTCTATTAATGACAAAAGACAGTAGGCTGTCTTGGTTAAGCTTAGAAACCAGCAGGCTCTTTAAAAAGTTCTTTGTAAGATTCAGTATTTGCCACAGCAACAATATTGTCAATAAATTAGACTTACTATTGTACAACACAGGAAAAAGCAGTGTTCCTTGTTTATCTTTGGCCACTGTTTACTTTTAGCTCTGCTGTGGGAAAGAGAACCAAACAATGCTAAGCTTTTCCTTAATGAGATCCTGATTAGATGGCCTGGACCAATGCATAAAGCACAATATACTAGAGCAGGAGAACAAACTTAAAATCCTTGTTGTCCCCTCCCGGCAAGTCACTGTGTCTGTCCTCAGCACAGAGCAGAGTCTTTTCACACCAGGAACTTCCCTCTTTCCACCGAGCTCCTGTTCAAACTAACCCAATAACCTTCTTCACCCCCTTTCTCATACAGGTACCATATCTTTGCATATTCTGGGCAGGCCTTGCCTTGCTCCTGAACAAGGAAATCCACCTATCATATCTCAACTTGCCAGCATTACAAATTAACAGAATCACCAAAGGAGGCATTGCAAAGAATGTGAGATTTAATCTATGTTTTTAACCTGGGTTCTATGATGAGGCTTAGGGGCTCAAGAACTTCAATGAATTTATGCCTGCACATTTCTCAAGAGAGTGAGTTCTGAGCTTTATTAGATTATCAAAGAGGTTAGCAACCATTATTTAGTCCATTAATTATTTTATGGTTTGGAAAATGAAGAACTGAGAGTGTTCCTTTCCTCTAGTTAGACAGTTCATTAATGGCAGAGAAAGGAATAGTTTCCTAGTCTGTGGGCTTTTGATCCTACCCTCATGCTATAACAGCTGAGGTTAACTTGTTTTTATGAAAACATTTATTCTTATTGATAGATTAGGCATTTTAACTGAGGCCTTCAGTGTTCCCATCCCCCACCTACCAGGTGTTTCTGGCATCCCCCTAAAATCCACTCACAGCACAGATGGCTGCCTATGAGTTCAGGAATTCTCATGTTCAAAGTGCTATTAAACCTCCTTAATAAGAGCTTCAACACTAAAAACATTCCCTCTATTAACTGAAATCCAAGGAGACACCAATACAAATTGTATACTGTATACCAGTAATGTATACTTATTTCCTTCTACTCCTCAATATCAAACACAGAGGTTTAATCTTGAATTTTTCCATTTTCCAGGGCTTATGTTGAAATACAGGGAAAAGGCATTGTACCAAGAGAGGGAACGGTATTATTTAATAATTAAATTGCCGGATTTAAAAATAGTAGTTTGGTTAATATTTACAAAGCACCAAAGTGGTTTTATGATCTTTGGCTGTTTTATTTTTTAAAGGCCATTGTTTTATGCCCTGCTCCAATAAAATACATTTCATTTGCTGGTATCACACCTAGTCTGCTGTAAAGCATTTGCAAACATGTAATCTTGTTTGTGAGGGCCATGCCTTAAAGCAGACCTTGAAGCAGGTTCGCATCCCAGCTAAGCCACATGCTGGCTGTGTTACACATGCAAATTTTACGTAGGTACTTTGTGCCTCAGTTTTCTCATTTCTAAAATGGAGATGATAATAATCGTATGCACTTCACAGCAGCGCTTTGTACTAAGCACATAATTATTATATTTAATTAATATTTAAATTAATAATTATTATTAGATGGCATTTCTTTGGTTATCACTCATCAAAATAATGTGCCCAATTCTTCAAAATTGTCACCTCTGTCCTGTTGAGAACTGAAGAGCTTTCATGCATTGAAGCTAGCCTGCCAAGCTTTTCAATGCACTATGCTTTATTTTTTAATTTATTTATTTTTAAAGTTTTTATTTATTTTGAGAGACAGAGAGAGAGAGAGAGAGAGAGAGAGAGAGCGCACAAGCAGATGAGGGGCAGAGAGAGAGGAAAAGAGAATTCCAAGGAGGCTTCATGCTGTCAGCACAGAGCTGGACACCGGGCTCAAACTCATGACCTGTGAGATCTTGACCTGAGCCAAAATCAAGAGTTAGATGCTTAAGTGATTGAGTCACCCAGGCACCCCAGCCTTATGTTTTAACAGTATATCCAGATTTCCTGTACCAACTGCAGCCGAACAACACCACTAAAACAGGGTCATTTCAGCTCCCCATCTGGGCTATCAATGGAGATAACTGGAATACATGAAAAGGCCCATTATGGAAATGAGAATCCGGGTCTATGTAGTTGCTGACTGGTGAGGACCCTGGTTTGCAGGTTGCCATTCTGAAGGTGTACCAAGGCGTGGCAGAAAGGATGCACTACTGGCTCTCTTTTGCCCATGGCCCTCTTAAGAAATCAGCTAGAACAGCCATCTTATTTGAGAGCCTGCCCTTCCTTGATGACTCTCACTACAGAAAAAAGGTTGTATTCGAAAGTAATCATATCCACTGTTCCAACTACATGTCCACAAAGGTGACACATTAAATCAATTACACTACATTTTTTATGGTAAATCAATCCCAAGTTCTTTTAAAACGTACTTATGTGTTCCTTTTGATAACTGGTATTAAAATGATTCATTATCAGACTTAGGTAAGACATGGCCTCAAAGTCTTCCTTGTGCCCCTAGGCAACTTTGTTTTTGCAATATGCAAGCTCCTGATTTTGTTCCTGACTAACTGTGTGATTTTTAAGCAAGTTAGTTGAGGTCTGCATGGGGAAGGAGACTATGCCCAGAAGAAGGAGCAAATGGAAAAACAGAAGAGCAAGGGAATGCTCCAGAGAGGAGAAGGAGAATGACGCAGGACAGGAGGGATACTGTAATTTAATGTGTAGCAGGTCTTTTACTCTGATGGGTTGGGGATGGTCTCAAGTTTGCCAGGTAGGTCAGACAAGCTTGCAATAGGCAATCAACTTTCCTAGTCTAATAAGAGCTCAAAAAGCTGCAGTTTATAATTCAGAAGCAGCAATGGAAACTTTAAAGCCATTTATCTTGGCACAATTCCCAGGGAAGTTGACGTGGAGACCCACTGGCTGTGCACACCATTCTGTGCAATTTGATGCTTTTCATTTGGTAGAATTTTGTTGCCAAGGCTACTGTATCAAGTTTCTGAAATTTTAGTGGATGTAAATTGTCTCATCTGTCACTTAGCCTGGCAAAAAATTTAAAGGGCATGCTTTCTATTGAAAGGAAAGACTTACCCTCTTTAGCCCATTATGCAATAAGCAGCATTCTAAACACCATGGAAATGTCCATGCTGTAGTTTGTGTCTTTGAGAACAAACTGACTTTTTTTTTAAACTAAAAAAGAAAAGTTTTAGTGGGACCTCGTTCCTCTTATTTTGAAATGTGCACACATTCAGAGGCATTTTCTAGGGATTAAGAATTTTATTTTGTATCTTTTAATCATTTTGTGTAGTTGTTCAGTTTCTAAAAATTTGTGTGTAACTGGGGCGCCTGGGTGACTCAAATGGTTAAGAATCCGACTTTGGCTCAGATAATGATCTTGCGGTTCGTGGGTTTGAGCCCCACATCAGGCTCTAGGCTGGCAGCTGGGAGCCTCGAGCCTGCTTCAGATTCTGTGTCTCCCTCTCTCTCTGCTCCTCCCCCCCCCCCACTCTGTCTCTCCCCAAAATAAAATAAAAACATTTAAAGTTTTTTTTAAAAAACTGTACGTAACTGAGTTACTTTTAGTTAAATCTCAGGAGAGAAATAAATCAGTGCTGATGTATAGAGGCTGTAAACAAAATAATGTTCTCAAACTCTAAATGTTGGTAGAGTAAGGAGAGTAGAGTTAGGGCTTATTAATCTACTAAAATAATTCAAGGAATACAGAGATCGCTTCCCTTTCTAAAACAGGGTATTATTAACATGGACTTCCTTTCTTCAACTAGACTGAAAGTACTCAAACCTTCTGTTTCATTGCCATTCTTCTCTGTCTCAAAATCATCATACGCTAGACAAGGCTAGAAGCACGAAGGAAGAAACGGCTAAGATCAACAAGAGACTAAACAGCTAAGACAAAGTGATGCTACAGGCTTGAGTGTCTAGAGAAGAGGAATTCTCTGGCTGCATGTGAGAATCAGCTGGGGAGTTTTTGGAACATCCTCACGCTTGGGCCCTTGGTCCTAGGTGCAGAAACTGGGTTAGGATTGGGCCTATGCATCAGTACAGCAGTCTGCCCTTATCCATGGGGATACAGTTCAAGACCTCCAGTGGGTGCTTGAAACCATGGACATTACCAAACCCTAAATATACTATGTTTTTTCCTACACATACATACCTCGAATAAAGTTTAATTTACAAATTTGGCACAGTGAAAGATTAACAATAACTAACAACAAAATAGAACAATTATAACAATATACTATAATAAAAGTTATGTGAATGTGGTCACTCTCTTTCTCAAAATATCTTGTTATACTGTTTTGACCCTTCTTCCTGTGATGATATGAGATGATGAAGTGCCTACTTGATGGGTTGGGGAGTGAGGTCTCAGTGATGGAGGCATTGCGATCTAGGGTTAGGCTACTAGTAACCTGATGATATGTCAGAAGGAGGATCATCCGTTTCTACACTGGGGTGGACCATGGTGGACTGAAGCCACGGAAAGAGAAACTGGAGGGAGGGCAGCTGTACTAGGTTTACACAGCTTTCCGCTGGTGTGTGTGCTTGGCTGAGGGGCCAATGCGCTGAAGTTACCCTCTGCAGGAGTGGGACTGAACGACTCTAATTCAGAATCCTTCCCAGGCAGGAGGATACAGGAGCGTGGGGAAGCCCTTGGTTGGCCTCACATAGCGGGTCCCCTATTGGCCCCGCTGTTGGAATAGGGGTCCAGTGCAGAGACCCCCTCATCCCAGAAAACAGGACACGGTTGGAGACAGGACTGCCTCCTAGCCCAAGATACAAGGCACATTCATAGAGAACCTGGTGCTAAACCATTCAATGACCTGTTTCTGGGTCAAGAATTTGTACCTAGAAGAGTAGCTCCCTCACTGCAATCTGTTGAAAGTCAGAGTGGCCCCTGGCCATCAAGTCACCCCTGGAGCTTGGGTGTGGCCCAGGATCCCTTTGGGATTATGAGATAGAAACCATGGGTAGGAATATGATTTATGTTTCTATACCAGATATCAGAAAGCATTTCCAAGTGTGTTTCACTTACTATTCCAGCAACTAAACCCTGAAATGTCCAGAAAAACTAACCCTAGCTCAGAAATTAAACAAAAGATCAGGAGAGAAAACATACACCTTTTTAATCTGAATATATAACAACAATTCTATTTCTGGTATCAGGTCCTTGTTTCCCATTAACGTCTTTATCAACTCACTTTTATCACTTCTTCAGACTATCACACTTTTAACCTGGGCTCAGGTGTCCCACCCTCTCTTCTGTCCAGGAAGAGCTGCAGGTTAATCTAAAGGCTCAGAACATGTAAATGCTTACAATAATCTCATAGTTTAGCCACCCACCCCCTACAGAGTTTTTCATCACAAGAGTGTTTTTAATATTTAAACACTGGCTTATTAACTGTAAAACTGTAACATGTAAGTTTGCTTATAAATAAGAGTTTCTGTTTAAGGATCAATCCCCCTCTAAAATCACTAGGTCTTAGTTTATCTGAAGGATCTTCAATAGGGAAAAAGAAATCATTTCTATTTTAACTCACACAAAAAGGAAGTAAGACCCGAGACAACAGGGAGCTTAAAAATTATAGAAATATCCATAGGACCCCCAATTTCCTTTCAAAAGTCCCAGGATTTCACACCTAAATTTAGTAATTTTTAGCTCTTTTGTCTCCTTTTAATGTAACACCTTAAAATAGCAACACAGAATGCTTCATGCTGAAACTATAACTTGTAAACCTGTTGGAACAAATTCAGTCCTCACATTAAGCAAACTAAATTACTATATTCATCTACTCCTAAAATTCTCCCCACAAGTAATCGAGCTTATCTGTGACCCTATTCTAGTTACTCATAAGCGAGGGTGGGGTTCCATAAACCCACACAGTGGAAACACTTGAAGGATTTATGAGCCTATAAATGGATGTTAGCCATTTCAAGAAAACCCAGGCCAAGTCAAACTCAGCTGTCTGTATTTAGCCTTGATTACAGGGGTTACACAAATAAGAACCCAAATGTATCCAGGACTTAGAAAAGTTAGAGGTTTTCCTTTCCCTAAATGTTAAAGTACAGGGGTACTCTCTACTGAGCCTCTGAATCAATTTTTTTTCCCTTGTCCTATTTTCATGGCTGAGAGAGACAGAGAGAGAGAGAGTGAGAGAGAGAGCGAGAGAGAGAGAGGAAAGTTCTTAGGAGTCACAGAAATTTTTTGTAGCTCAACTATTCAACTCTCCCAGATGATAATATTAGTGGTTCTTCCCATCTGGCTCCTTAGACATTCTACAAGCAGCTGAGAGTACCTAAGCTTAAGTCTAGTTTTAGCGGAAACATTATGCTGAACTTGGCTGTAATCTCTACTCCTAAGTATCTGTATCAGAGAGCCTAGATTGCATGATCTATAGAGCAGATAACATCTGCTATGGTTGAATCAGGCAGATAAGGCTAGGAGAAAGATGATTATGCCATTTTAACTAGTTCAAGATGGAACTGTTTTGAGAACTGTGATTACCATATAAACCATTCGATTTTTAGGGGGGGTCAATTTGAAAATATTTTGAGTTGTAGGCAATATCAACTGCTTGCATGAGTTTAGAATCCTTGTGATTATTGTATGAACCATTCCATTTTTTGGGGGGTCAATTTCAAAATGTTTTGAATTACAATTCAGCTATCAACTGCTTGCATGATTAGAATCCTTGACTATATTCATACCTTCAGTTGCCATTTTTTCTGACTGCAGAGCACCCTAATCATGGTGCTGAACCACTCTCATAAGTAGGCAGTCATTTGAAAAATAACCTTCACTGGCTTTTCCCTGGATATACATCATTGCTCACATAAAGCATCTAGAATCAGTGTTCCAGCTCCTCCAGGTGCAGATGAGAGCACGCCTACTACCAAACACTACCCTTCTTTTACAAGACAATTTGGAACTGGCTGGTCTCTTCCAAAAAGCCAGGACAAGGGTGACTATGAATCTGTGCCACACAGATGTAATGATCTGGGAGTGCAACCACACTTTATCTACTTGGTGCCATTCTTTCAGGAGAGCCAGTGTGATTTACGCTTACCTCTGTTTTGCACTTCCTTGGTAAAGACTCACATGAAAGCTAGTGAGATGAGGTAGGACTATTTCATACAGGAAATGTGGAAGATAAGCAGTCTCTCACCTGCTTCTCTTGTGGGCTTAATTAGGTCCCTGATTCTTTCATGGGCACAGAAATTATTAGTCTTGGCTTTGATTTCCCCACCTAATATAAATAAAGCTGAGTTCATTAAACCATTTGATCTGCTTCCAGCCACTCAAATTGGATTTTATGGACTTAACTTTGTAAATACAACATCGTGAGAAAATTGAGAGAAAAATAATACCATCAAGAGGAAGACAGTAGGCTTCAGTTAGGATTCAAGTCATATCTTACATAATGATGAATGAAACTGACAGGTTTATGCCATTTTGCATCAGAGCCCTTCAAAAATATCAGTTGTGACAGTTGTAATTGACATTCTTGAAATAAGACAAAAATCACGTTAGATAAAATATTTTCTTTTGCAATTCAAAGTCCCAACAATAATTAATGGACTTAAACCACTAATTTCTGTCTCTTTCTGTAGGGAAATATTTGTTTTAAATTTATATTACAATTTTGAAAATATATACAAAGGACTTAAATGATAAAGCAAATTCTCATTTATAAACTAGTAAACTGAGAATAAATATGCTTGAGGAAATACTGTGTATTCCAAATCAAGTGACCTTTAATGAAAAGATTTCTCTTATTTGAATTATGATACAGGTAGTACAAGAACTAACTTGTCCCCAAAATGAGTAGCTCTTAAATAATATCTCAGAGATTTAGATGTCAAGGCAATAACATTCAGTAGGTGTAAGTGTCCTTTATAATGTCTCCTACCGGTTCATTCTTCCTCCCCAGTGTCTTCTCAGTGTCTCAATTGCTATCAAGCCCCTCTGCCTTCCAACTAAAATGCCCGCCCATTTCTCAGCCTTGCAGACTTCCTGAGTGACATACGCAATGGCAGCTGGTCTTTCACACATGCCTTGCTCTGTCTCACAGTCTGCAAATGCCAGAATGGGTTCCAGGCAGTGGCAAGATGGAAAGAACACAGACTCAGTCCAGAGTCAAAGCCCTGATTCTGTCATTTTTTACTCACGTAACTTGGCACAAATCACTAAAGGTCTTTAAGCTCCAGTCTTTACCTGAAAACTTAGGATAATGATACCTCATCTATTTGAGAATCAAGTAGGATAATGTACATGAAAGTAGTTACCAAAGTGGAAAGTCACATATAAATGGAAGCTATTTAACAAGCTCTTTTCTCTGTGACCAGCTGATTAGATAATGAAGGCCAGTAAATATGCCAGTACTAAGAAAGCTGCATAGTTTAGAGGGCTGAGAATGGAACTGGACACATGTTGGATTCCGGGTCCCACTCTTTGGGATCAAGGCCAGCTTACAAAAGCACACACCCATGGCAGCCTGACAAGAACGATTACTGGAACCTGCCCAGAAATAACATAAACCAGCTAACATTAAACGGATAGTAGCATCATATGCAATCTAGGGGGAAGAAATCAGCCATCCTCCCATAACTATAAGCAATATAGTTAGAAACATTATCATATTTTCTCTCAACTTTTCTTAAATATGACCTATATCGATCACCAAGGCTTAGATAGGTCCAATTATTTGAAAAGAATTTTAAAGTTCCACCTGCTTAAATGGTAATTATACAAGGAGAAAGTATCAGAAACCAGGGAATGGGAGAGGTACAGAGAGTAGGAAATGCCTAGCCAAATGAATGAGAAAATTCTCTGACAGAGAAGAATTAGATTTCTTTCCATATGTATTTAGTTATGCAAATCTGAAGAGTTAAAATGTAAAGAACTACAAATATTTACCCTTTTATCATTTTTTCGTTTTGTTTATTTATTTATTTTTGAGAGAGAGAGAGAGAGAGAGAGAGAGAGCGAGAGCACAAGCAGGGGAGAGGCAGAGAGAGAGAGGGAGGCATAGAATGAGAAGCAGGCTCCAGGCTCCGAGCTGTCAGCACAGATCCCCATGTGAGGCTTGAACCCACAAACTGTGAGATCATGACCTGAGCTGAAGTCGGATGCTCAACCAATTAAGCCACCCAGGCATCCCAAAATATTTACCTTTTTAAAGGCAATGTGGCATTTTTACCAATAATTTTTACCAATAATTATTTTATTTCAGTGACATCTATCACTGAGAATCCCAGGAATTGTATAATTAAAAGAATAAAGCAGTTCATAATCATCAGATTCCAATGCAAAAAATGGAGACCTAATGGCATCATTTCTAATTTCCATTCAGAGAAAGAACCTAAGTAAATTAATGGCACAGCAACACGCAAGCCACCACATCTGTTACCATTAGCCAAGGGTGCAAAAGAGCAATCTTCAAGTTGGTTTCATTTTGCACTGAAGTGTGACATATTTATCAAATAGTTTAAGGCCAGAAGAGATGATTAAAAGTGTTCTAGCTAAGAAAGGTCATCTATGCCAGATCAAAGTAGACAGCAATCCTAAGGATGGATGTCAGGGGCACCTGGGTGGATCAGCCAGTTAAGCATCCTACTCTTGATTTTGGCTCAGGCCGTGAGCTCACAGTTTCTTGAGTTTGAGTACTGTGGCGGGCACTGTGCACTGACTGTGAGGATCCTGCTTGAGATTCTCTCTGTCCTCTCTCTCTGCCCCTCTCCACTCATGCTCTGTTTCTCTCAAATAAATAAACTAAAAAAAAAAAAAAAAAAAAAAAAAGGGTGGATGTCAGAAAGATCTCAACTAATTCCCCTACGTTTCGTAACCCTAGGACTGCATTCATATAGATTTTTACATACTACTTTCTTACTATCATAGCTGACCTCACTCTTCACTGCTCTAAGGATGGACCCTTACCTGGGAAATCAATGTTATCTGCTCCTCTATTCACAGAGATAAGCTGTTCTCTTGACTCCATGAGGCTAATGAAACTCTCATTTAGGACTTTTTGGGGGAACTCTTGAAAGGAGAAAATCGCTTCCATCTGGATCGCTAGGCTGAAAGGATGAGAGCCTGAAGCCAGGAGCCATCACTCTGTCACCCTGAAGGAAGCACCCTGCAGTGGTGCGATGACTGAAAGACAATTGCTGTGACAAGGACTCCACCCCTCCATGGTGAAAGTCAGCATGCAGTGACATCTGAACCCTTGGATTCACAATGCCTGAAGCCACTCATTCACAGACAATTACATTACATAATCTTTAAGGCTTACACCATGCCAGTTTGCACTGGGTTTGTCATCTGTATCAGCATGAATTCTGAGTAATCGTATTTTGCCTCATAAAGTGTGGGGATTTTTACTGAATTGCTTTCAGTGTGTTTCAGGACACTGTCTTGGAAAGGAATCTCAATGTGACAATTTCATAAAAGGATTTAAAATTCATTTCTCAAGTTCTCTGTATGACGCTACGGTGCATTTTTTCTCTTAGCTGATTTAAGGCAAGTTTAAGAGTGTCTGCTACTTTTTAGAAGGGCAATTCACACCTATGAACCCAACGCAAACACTATCTGAGGTCAAGAGACTGAGCAACATAAATCTCCACTTGTTCTTTCAACACCTCTCTTGAGACTCTGCCAAAAACTTCATTCTACTACGCTGCTATGTAAACCTCCCATATCCAGTTTACTGATGGCACCTCCTGTGGCATCTCTGTCCAGGTCCTGGGACAGCAGAGGGACCTGTTTGTGAAGCTCTGCTGGCTACTCCAGCTGTCTGGAGCTTCAATTAGCAAGTATTTAAGGACAGGAAGAGCTGGCAGAGTATGAAATTGCATTCCAGGAAGCCCACCTGGGACTTCCTGCAGGATATCAGTCTCTTAAAGCAGTCAAGGTCAGGAGGGAAAGGAGAGAGTCCCGCAGAAAAGGTTTTTCTTTTCCTTGCAGGCCAGGTTCTTTACTAAGTCTCTGTATGTGGCTTACTTCTTCTAATAAATATGGAAAACCCAGCATATATTTGGTAGAGCTGATTACAAATACTTCAATAAAATAAATTTGTTTTACACTGTGGCTCAGTGTATGATATATATTTCGTACTTCTGAACATGTAATCATTATAGTTTTATTCCTGTTAACAATTTAGTTATATCGACTGATAGGAAGACATTTTTTTTTTCCTTTTAAGTGCATACGTTTCAAACTTCAATTTGCATTAGACTCCTCTGAGGGCTGGTTCAGAGCACTGACCTTCATGGCCCACCCCAGACCTGAGGAGTCAGAATCTCTGTAGGCAGAGCCGAGGAATCAGAATTTTCAGGTGAAGCAGACAGTCTGAGAAACGCACACTGAGAAACATTATCCTGGGGGTACATTCACATCCAAGGGCACAAACCCATTTGTACTCTGTCAATCTAATTACCAGCAATTCACATCGCTGCTGCCATCTCCACAACTTGATGCTTTTATCATAAACTCTTATTTATCAAGAGCCACTGAGTCAAAAAGAGTATGCGACATTGCTGACTGGTTATTTGCTCTGCAGTCACCCCCTCTATCCCTGCCACAGGAGGATAAAGTGTTCCTGACTCACTGCTGAAGTGGCAGCCCAGTGTGAACAGCTTCAGCTTTCCCACAGGTGACCAACCAAAAGACATCACAGACCCCCATGGGTCCGCTGATACATCTTAACTTAAAAAGTTCACAAATTTTATTATTATACTTCTGCATATTATATTTATTATTATACATTTTTACCACAGGACTACAGGAATTACCTGATGTATTCTACTTTCTTTACATGAGAACACATTCTGCCAGTTGTGGTCTAAATTTAGTTCACATAGTTTGGTAGCTGGTCAATGCTGCATGACAGAACAAGGTCTCTTATGAAAAACACATATATATGTCAAAATTGGAAGGTTAGCAACAACATATAGAAAAAGGCTCCTCATGAGTCACATATACCCTTTCTTTTTTTTTTTTTTTTTCAACGTTTTTTATTTATTTTTGGGACAGAGAGAGAGAGAGAGACAGAGCATGAACGGGGGAGGGGCAGAGAGAGAGAGAGAGACACAGAATCGGAAACAGGCTCCAGGCTCCGAGCCATCAGCCCAGAGCCTGACGCGGGGCTCGAACCCACGGACCGCGAGATCGTGACCTGGCTGAAGTCGGACGCTTAACCGACTGCACCACCCAGGCGCCCCACATATACCCTTTCTGAAAGCCACACTTAAAATAAATCATGCTTGAAATATATATTAATTCTCCTGAACTGCTGGGTAGCACTGAATGTAATGCAACAACAGTTTCATAAATGGTTTTCCCATTGGAACTCCTCACATTATATCCCAGACATCCCTAGGGCTTACAATTATATGACAGTCTTAGGGGCACCTGGCTGGCTTAATTGGTAGAGCATGTGACTCTTGATCTCAGGGTTGTGAGTTCGAGTCCCCTGTAGAGTTTACTTAAAAAAATAAATAAATAAAGTCTCTTTGAAAAAAAAAAAAGGGCACCTGGGTGGCTCACTTGTTAAGCATCTGACTTTGGTTCAGGTCATGATCTCACAGTTCATGAGCTCAAGCCCTGCTTTGGGTAAGCACGAGCCTTGCCTCGGATGAGCCCTGCTTCTCTTTCTCTCTCTGTCCCTCCTGGGATTGTCTCTCTCTCCCTGCCCCTCCAGGGACTGTCTCTCTCTCTCCCTGCCCCTCACTCACATGTGCCCTGTCTCTCTCTCAAAAAAATAAATAATTTTAAAAAGATATAATATATGACAGTTTTGATTAATGTCAAAGTCCTCTTCTCTGTTTTTCCCTCTTTATCCTTCCCTTTGCAACCCTGTACCTTCTCTCTTTTTACTATCACTGGGAATAATGTCTCAGACTGTTTTTATTACCATACATCCAATGACTCCTAATCCATTTTGGCATATAAAAGGTACTTAATAAATACTTATTGAATGAATGCATAAATGAATGAATAAATGAACAACGGCTCTCTCTGCTTTGGTCACATTATCTTTCATTCCATTTAGCTTTACTCGGTCTGTCCATTCAAGCTGAAGTGAGTGAGAGTACATTCGCATCATTGGCCACAGGATACCTAAAGCTCCTCAACCTGGCTCTTGGCATGCTTATGGGATTAATGTCTGATCTTGTGGAATGGAGAATGGTTTTCATAAAATAAGGGTCAGCTTTTCCCCTCCTCCCAAAGTTTTGAGGTTTTCTCTTCTTTAATAAATAATAGGCTTAAAGAAATTGAGATAGAAAAAGAGGCCAAGAAACATCCCAGGCTCATAAGTGTGGATCCATGTGTGGGGGAATTTGTCTCTGCACTTGTGTGTACATGCGTCTGTGAATCTTTGCAGGGGCTGAGAGCTGAGGTGGTGGCTGTAAAAGCAAGCACCCTCCAGAGTCTGGTAATTAATTTTTCTTTCTTTTCTTTTCTTTTCTTTTCTTTTTCCTTTTTTCTTTTCTTCTTTTCTTTTCTTTTCCTTTTCTTTCTCTTTTCTTCCTTCCTTCATTCTTTTCTTTCTTTCTTTCTTTCTTTCTTTCTTTCTTTCTTTCTTTCTTTCTTTCTTTCTTTCTTTCTTTCTTTTTTTCTTTCATAAAGATTTTCTTTTTAAGTACCCTCTATAACCACTGTAGGGCTCGGACCTACAATCCTGAGATCAAGAGTCGCATGCTCTACCCACTGAGCCAGCCAGGCACGCCCAGGGTCTGGTAATTTCTGAGGAACTTCCCACCACTCAGTGTCTAGAACCAAACAGATGATCAATAAATCTTTGTGTTGAATGGATAAAAGATTTTTTGTTCCTGTTGTAAAGGCAAAGTATGCGTCAAATCAGTCAATTAAAGGCTGATTAGAAATTACAAACAGATGTACGTTTGAGCCATCTCAATGTTAAACATTTATGAACACACTTGATCACTTATCTTGTCTAAGGCAGGGAACAACTGCTTCTTGTTTTCTATTACTCCCTCAGCATCAGAGCACTACTTGACACATAGTAGGCAAGTAAAGTAACAGGGAGAGAGACAGCTACACAAATGATGCGAGCAATTCTGTAAGTGTCATGAGTATTCAAATAAACAGAAAGCTATTCATAGGACAGAGAGCCTGCCTATAATGAAAAGGAAGCAAGGCTTCTAGAAGGTAATAGAATTAAACCCCAAGGTATACACAAGATTTTAACAGACAGAGAGGCAGGAAAGGAAGACTGAATGCGATTTATGAAAACAAACGGTATAAACAAATGGGTAGAGTAAGGAAAGAATAAGGTGTTGGAAGGGGAATAATAACAAGCATCCCAAGTAGACTGGAACAAATGAAATGTCTAACAGTCACAGACCAAGCTGAAAAGGTATCAAGGAACACTGAAAGTTAGGCTAAGGGAAATCACACTTTATTTAGGAGTAAGTAGGAAAGTGATCCCCAGAAGACTACCGGTAGGGGACAGCAGACCAACCTGGCCTCAATTACAGAAAAACTGGGGAGCCAGCTAAGTACTGGACTTGTTTTTATTTCAATATTTCAGGTCATAGATTTAAGGGCTGGTAGTGGGCATGGAATGAAAAAGCCAAATGAGAGACGTACCGTAAAGAAAGAACCAGAAACAAGAGGGGATTTTACTAGATGTGAAGAGTGGAGGGTGGGGAATGGAGTCAGGTAAGTTCAGATACCTGGAGGAAGTCACAATTGAAGGAGATGATGGCTCATTTCCCAGGGAGGAAAGTGTTTTCGTTTAAATGGATAGATCAGTTCAGTGCTACTACTATCAATGGAATGAGACTCAATGCTAATAAAGTGCGAAGCCTGTTAGCACCACTTTTTTACTCCTTGCCCGACCAAATCTCTGTAGAAAAAGAATGTAAAAAGACAACATACGCCATGTCATAGACAAACAGAACAATGAGTGTAGTGAGAAATTTAACATTCATCATTTTCTAGTAAGATGAGCAATGCTGTATACACACACAATACACAAAAGTAAATATTCTTTATGTAACAGTGTTTTACATGAATGAGGAAGAATGTAGAGTGAACTCTCCTAGGATCTGGGCAGTCATGTTTTTTTACCACTCATTCACGTGATCATGATGAACCTAGGAAACTATGGAAGAAGGGGAAGCGGATGCAGAATTGTGAAGGGAAGTTTAATCCAAGATACCAGGAAAGAACCAGAAATGACATGTTGGTTACCAAAGTGTTCAAATTAAGTTGTTCCTCCTTCGAAAACAAAATAAATGGAAATAAAATTCAGTGAAGACTTCAACATAAAGGTAACAAGGAGTTAGACATTTGCCAAGTTCTCCCATTTATAAAGCTTTTAAGGTGCCACATGTTTTTGGCTTTAAACATTTTTTATTATGAAAGTAGTGAAGTTTGTGATAAACACAATCATAAGACTCCAAAGCAGAAAGTAAAGGGCTTCTGATACCCACGCCCCACCCCATTCCCCAGAGATAAACCACTGCTAGTGGTTTGATGTATATTGTTACAAATTTCCTTTACGTATATAACGTAAGTAATACAAAAGGATTTTAATAAAATATGTTGCTATCTGTTTCTAAGATATCTTTATCAAACACTGAGTAATTGTGCACTATGCTGAGAATCCAAAGTCAAATAATGTCTGGATTTCATTTTCAGGGAATTTACAGCCTACTGGGAAAGAGAGAGAAGCATGTCAACTATTTCAGTACAGAACTTAGTACTGTGGGAATCATTACTTTGTCTAATATTTATTAAATATTTCAAACATTTCATAAAGTTTTCAGATACTAAGTTTAATATACTTCAGTTGAATGAAAGGTGATTTCTAGGATGCAAGTACAGATTGACTGATGGAAGATTTTCAGCTTTCTAATGAAGTAGTATGAGTTAGCTAGGCACTTTCAGATATCAGACAAAGTCTCTTTATATTGTGGAATCACTATCACTTAAGTGTTCATTTTCCAGTGGCTTTAGTATCTGAAAATATCTTTGACTGAATTTTTTCATTTTGTTTTTGACCCATCAAAAATCTATCTGAACAGGGGTGCCTGGCTGGCTCAGTTGGTAGAGCATGCAACTCTTGATCTGGGAGTTGTGAGTTCGAGCCCCATATTGGGCAGAGAGCTCACTGAAAAAAAAAAAAAAACCTATCTGGACAAATGTGAACAATGATTTTTCTACTTTGAAATATTCCGTCACTCAGAGGAAAACTAAACTTGACTTACAGTCCAGAAAGAACTACGTCTGGCCAGGGCAAGCAAGAGTCAATGAAAATTGCCTCAAAGATCATCTCATCTCTGAGAAGAAGACTGGCTTTAACACAGGCTTTGTGCTCATTCAAGCATTTCCCCTTCTTTTAGAAGATGGACAGATGTATGAGGTGGCTCTTTTGATCTGCCCTAGGAACTGTGTATGAAACCACCACTTCTCAGAAATGCTGAGTAAGACCATCTTTCAGTACTTTGGAAGCCCAGGTGTCCTGTTCATTTTATTCCTCTACTAACACCTATTTCTTAACACAGCTGGTTTTTAGTAACTCACGTTTAAAGACTATTTTGTTTGTGACCTACTACAGACACATTTTAAAAAAGGAGAGGCTGAGATGATGACAGTATATTACTAGGGTGACCCTGATCTAGTCAACATCCGTTTGTTTCTGTGATGCCTTAATGGAATTCAGAAACCAAAACAACTTGCAGTGTTTCAGAAACACATGGAATATATACTCATAATTCATATAACTACCCTTAATTTATTGAAACATATTTAAATGTATGTGCTTAATTTTCTGATGCTTTTATTCTTTCTCCTTGAGTCCAAATCCCTAGAGGGCTGTGATAGAGTGTTTTGAAATCCACCCAATTTAGTGACATAGGCACTATAGTACAACTTAATACACACATTATATAACTTTATTTCATGACAGAACTGACTTGCCTCTCTTTTGCCATTATAAAATGGAAAAAGAAAACTTAACGTGGATTCTTTTATTAAAATCATATTCAAAAGCTACAGCTTTAACAAAAGAAAATTTCTAGTTACTTCCCAATTTTTGGCTCTAATTATCTATCACAGACAGATATTTATTGTATGACTAAGCACACACAAGCGGTGTGACCATTTGGAATAAAAAATAAAATGTATTCTGAAATCTACCAAGAATATCTTATTTCACGTCAAGGGAAGTCGGCAGTAGGTCATTCTTGGGACATGCCAGAACTATGTGATTCACCCTGTCTCGTTTCAGTTCTCTCCAGTGGGACCAGTAAGTGCAATCTGAGGGCCTGAGTGCAAAGATGGGTTAGCAAAAATGTTATCAGAGGAAGCATGGACAGTTCTGGATACTACATTTATTCTCTTCATCCTTTCCTTGATTAAAGATCATTTTGCAGAGGTTCTGAGAGTGGAAGGTCATAGCTGTTTCCTTTCACCTCACATCTCTATGCCAGAAAAAGTCACGCTTGGAGGAAACTTAGGAAACATGGTCAATAGTCTTTGTGTTACCCTGTGATTTGCCCCAATGGGCAACACATTTTGAACATTTAAATGAATTGAAGACATAGCAAGTCACACACAGACGCAATAGATTATTTGAAGATAACATCAGTATCAACCTAAGGGAAGTATTAGTGTTCCTACACTACTACCAACATATTTTCCCCCCTAGAATCCTCTGAAAATGATTGTTGGAGTCTGTTAACATTTACTTCTAAGGAGCATAGGCTATGCTGTGCAGAGGCTGCCTTGTGCAAGCTCACGAGAGCTGATCGTTCAATTTTTAAGAATTTTGTAAACCAGCTGTTAAACACAGCCAGTATTAAAAATTAAGCTTACACTTAATTATATTAAAAGCAAAGTTAAAACTCAAAACTCACCACTTTCTTATTATTTTACTAGGTCTTATTATCACCCATCCATCCACTGTGGAAATGTGGTGGACATGTCATATATGGGGTGCTACCATGCATCTCTTTCCCTCTCTGTGTTTGGTGGTGTCGCATGGGTAGCTTGAAACCAGCCATGAAAACTAGCTAAGGCTACAAATCAGATGTCCCCTGCCCCCAGGAGCCAGTTGTTAAACATTTACCAGCATAAGACTGCAGGGTAGATTCCAGGATTACAAGGAAGAATAAGACTTTGCCTTCATAGAAATTATGACCTAATTGGGAGACAGGTAAATACTTAACTATAAGACATCTTATCATCGATAAGAGGGGTTAAAGGTGTTACAGGAAAAGAAAGATGCAATTAATTTTCTTTGAGGTGTTCTGAGAAGGTCTCATAAAATAAACAGCCTTTGACTAGACCTTAAAAGTTGAGTAAAAATTCATTTAGTAGTGAAGAAGGAAAATGGTCTTCCAAAAAAGAGCAAAGTATGAAATGCCTTGGTATGTTCGAGAAAGGGCTAATTGTCTACAACAGTGTTTCTTAGACTTCTCCACTGAGAACTATTAATGATGAATAATGAACGGGCAATTCTGGTGATTCTTAACATTGTGGCTTGAAAAGGCCTACCACTCTAAGAAATTTCTGTAATTTTTATCTATTTCACTTTAAAAATTCATTGAGATTTTCCATTACCTCTCTTACATATTTTCACTTGGATAGGGTTCTGTCCTCTTTCCCTTCTCAACAAAACTACCTTTCTTCATTTAAATAAAATTAAACTTCAGGAAGATGAACCATGTCTATCCTGAGGCTTTATGACTCTGGGGTACTCTGTAAGTATCTTGGGTTGAAACTTGGTACTTAGTCTACAAGTACTTTCGATCCAGGGCTGAGTGTGCATGAGCTGCTATGAAGGGCTGGAAGAATACAGGTTGTGGCCAGTGCATGAAGGGCAGTAAGGGAACTGCCTGCTGTATAAACAAGTTTGGATTTTTTTTCAGAGAGGTGCTGAAGGGGTTTAAGCAGATCTTGTTTTAGAATGGACTTTGGTGACGGTACAGCGAAAGGATTAAAATGGGGAGTAAATAATATAATAACTTGGAGGCTATTGCAATAGACTTGGTTCAAGATCACAAGGACATGAATTAGGCCTGTGAAATAGAAAAGGACAGGAGGGAACAGGTTTTAAGTGTTATCAAAAGGATCAATAGCCCTGTGACTAACAGCATGTGGAAAGTGGATGAGAGGGAAATGCCAAAGATGACTCCAAAATTAACAGCTTGAGCACCTACTTGATGATAAAGTTGGAGAATGCACCATCAGCAGATTTTTCACAACATAAATAGTACTGACAAACAAACTGGAATTGTTGCCTTGAAACTTTTTTGATATTATTTTAAAATATAATTTAAAATACCGCTAAATTTCTTTTTATATGAGTATCTTGGGGCATCTTTTTCCTTTACAAGAAGCCAATTTTTGGGTTAACAATTATATCCTATGTGATATTTTAGCAACAACTAGAATCTTTTTTTTTTTTTTAACGTTTATTCATTTTTGAGAGACAGAGAGACAGAACATGAGCAGGGGAGGGGCAGACAGAGAGGGAGACACAGAATCCAAAGCAGGCTCCAGGCTCTGAGCTGTTAGCACATAGCCTGACGTGAGGCTCAAACCCACAAACCTTGAGATCGTGACCTGAGCCGAAGTCATATGCTTAACCAACTGAGCCACCCAGGTGCCCCTACAACAACTAAACTCTTAAAGCAAATTGGTCAACCAAATTTATTTACTGAGTATTTATTGAGCATTTACTCTAAAACAAGCATAGAAAAGCAATAAAGTTTAAAATGAATTCTAAAAAATTATACAAAGTAGGCTCCTTTAGTGTAGGATTGAATGTAGTAGTCTATTTTTAAAAACAATTAAAAATATATATCAGATTTAAAAATTTTTTCAGATTTATAAAAGAGAATCAAATTATAAAACACTGAGGGGAAAGGAACTTTAGAAGTCATTTAATTAACTTCCAATCAGTGTTTGACTCTCCAAGTTGACTCTTCTGGTCTCTGTTTTTGTTAAGTCAGTTCTTCACAGATTTGAAGAAAGCTGTGTTCTGTTACGCTTTAGATACAAAGCATATCCATCTATGCTTCTATCTATCTATGAAGCTATGCACAGGTCCACAAACCTTCTCTGTGATGTCATGTGACATCCTCCTAAACATCATGATCAGTCTCCTACTGACATGTATGCCACTGTTTTCCAGCAATTTCTCTTTCTCTTTAGAATTCAAAACGAATTAGTAAAGCCATACTCTTTAGGTACACTGATTTAAGCAAGCATAAAACAACTCAGCTACATCCAGTCCATAGTTTACCATCACGTCATTAACAAACAATGGGAAAAAATGACACAGATTACAATGTCTATAGCATTCTCCTATAGAGAGTATACTGGTACACTCCTTATAAAGGAAATTGGTCCAACAGTATATGTTATCTTTTAGTTTATCACTGGTTTCTTTTTTTCTAAGTGTTCTTAAGGCATCAATTTACGAAGATATTGGGAATTTTTTTCAGGACCAGGAAGACTGAGAATCCAATTTATGAAACTGGGGACAATATTCACTTATTTTCCATTTGTTTTCTATTACAGAACTGTCCTGCATTCCACATTCCTCAATGTTGGTTCCTCAAATTCTCTCATATTTGAATTTTATCAGTCAAGCAGGAAGAGAAATAAATGTGAAGTGACTTAGAACGCCTAGATACTCACATAATCAGCTCACTTTGAGAGTTCAGTTCTTTTACTGGTAGCTCTTTTCTTCCCTCTCTAGAGATTCTTTCTACTTGATGGAGAAAGTGAAAGCAAAATCGAACTGAATCATCTTTTCTTTTTCTAATATTAAATGCCTCCCTATAGAGGTTTTCTCCACTGTAGAGGGTATTTTTAATCTTAACAAAAACTTTCAATGGCCTCTCCTTTCCTCCACTTGTCATTTTATCATTTTTAACAAGCCTCACTTCATTTTAGTTTAAGTTCTTCTTTTCCTACATTAGCCATTCTTTTTCTCTAGGATATATTTATACTTTCTTTCATTATGCCTGCCCTTGTTATTCTGAGCCCTCCCCAAATGAGAATACACACCCCCAGATTGATTCTGATGACTGCCTTCCTCTTTTCTCCCTCTTTTTAAAATTATTTTCAACCATTCCATTTGAAGTTCATTCTTAAAACTTTCATTCCTCTGCCACTGTTTTTCAGAATCTCCAGTAATGAAATGTTCTCCAATTTTTTATCTGTTTCAAAACTGATCTTCCTAAATTTTAGTGTGCACACATATCTACTTATGTTCAGGATTTCCTTCTCTGTTTATCAAAAGCTCCATTTGGCGAGGGTTATTTTCTGCTGGATCTTATCATTTCTATTTCTAAAATTAAACAGAATTATGTCAAGCTGTTGGCCTTACTGCTTCCTCTACCTTCTGAATAACTGTCAGATTTTCAAATAAAATACATCAGTTACACTGTTTCAAGTAGACTAGGATTTCCAGTATGTGTGTGTGGGAGCAGCTATGGATCTACAGATAAGTCAGACACACTGGGTGTAATTCTGGCTATGCTACTTATAATTGTTTTGGATTTGCACCTCTTTGCACCTAAATTTTCCACGAAGAAATAACTTATCTAATGGTTCACATAAGTATTCATTTAGCTTTAAAAAGAGCTAGGATCTCTATCAACTAGGAAGCTGGGCAGATCACAGGAATTTCTTGGTGAGACAGCCACGGTTCCTTTTCTTCTGCCAGCACTGCACCCTCAAATTGGTCCTGATGATCTTTATCTATTATTTCCAAGGATGCAGTTCACCAAATCCACGGGGGCAGTAGGAGTAAAGGGGATTGTGTTTGGCTACGGCACTTGGAGAGGTATGGTTCCCAGGAAAGATACATTACAGAGGCAGAGAGACAGGAAAAAACTGGCAGCAATGTCTTTGGGGGCTCACATTTTTCATGTATTCAACTGATTTAAAGTGCCAGATGACTACCTATGTGGGTAGCTGAAAACTACACTTCTTTCTTATAGACCTACAGTAGATGCATGCTGTTAATTACCATTAACTGTGCTATACACATAGACCTTACTATGTATGTTACTATGTAAATAAACCTTAAATCAAGATTTGTATTTAAAGAGATCCCCTATAATAACTAAGAACAAAGGTGAGAAAAACCCCAAATCAAAATTTCGTGTATTGAATAACACAAGGCTCCAGGGAGATCTCATTCTAGAATGAGTAAATGCTTTTTAAAAATAACCAACATGAGGGGCGCCTGGGTGGCGCAGTCGGTTAAGCATCCGACTTCAGCTCAGGTCACGATCTCGCGATCCGTGAGTTCGAGCCCCGCATCGGGCTCTGGGCTAATGGCTCAGAGCCTGGAGCCTACTTCCGATTCTGTGAAAAAATAAATAAACAAACAAACAAATAAATAAATAAATAAGTAAATAAATAAAATAACCAACATGGGATACATGAAAAGAAAAAGTAAAACCCGCAAGTGCCAGAAAAAAAGATGATGGTTTTGAAAATTATAACGGGACCAGAACAAAAGTTTTAGAAAATGGCCTAAAACTCTAAATATAATCCAAAAAGACAAAGCCTAAGGAAAGAAGCAAAGTAAGGTCCAGACAAAAGTATTCTGAGGGAGGTAACAAGGGGAGAAAAGGAGCAGGGAAATATGCAATAACAAGTCAAATCTGTATTGGAAGCAGGGATGAGCGGTATGGCGATGCAGAAACCCGAATGACTAAGAGGACACACAAACCTCAGTAGCTGTGGCAGGACGCATGGGAAAAAGTCAGACTTGAAAAATGATTAAGAAAAAAAAAGGTGTGATTATTGTAATCATGTAGATAGAACACAAGGTCTAGTGATAAGTACTCAGGATACTTTGGTATCTTTGATTAAAACAATGGGAAAACAGCAAAAAAAATGTCTAAGATTGGACAACTCAACTGAAGCAGAGAGACAAAAGAAAACTAAGGACACAAACAGTTTATCAAACAGGTACAAATGGCCGATAAATTTATAAAAGTGTATTCAAACTCCTTGGTCTCATTAAATAAATAGCAACAAAACATTATTTCATTGCATATGCTGGTTATATGTCAACTTGACCGGGCCATGAGAGGCCCAGATATTTAGTCAAACATTTCCCTGGATGTGTGTGTAAAATTGTTTTTGGATGAGACTAACATTTAAGTACATAGATAAACTGAGTAAAGCAGATTGCTCTCAATGTGGGTGGGCCTCATTCAATCAGCTGAAGGCCTGCATAGAACAAAAATCCCCTGGATCTTCCCCTGAATAAAAGGGAATTCTTCCTGCCTGATGGTCTTTGAACTGGACATTGGCTTTCTTCCTCCCTCAGACACCAACTGGAACACTGGCTGCTCCTGGGTTTCAAGCCTCCTGGCCTTTAGAATGGAGCCACACCTACACTATCTGTTCTTCTACATCTCCAGCTTGCTAACTTTCCATGCCGATTGTGGTAATTGCAGACCTCCATAATCTCACAAGCCAATTCCTTATAATAAATTTATATCCATGTATCTATCTATCTACCCAGCTAACTATATTGTATTGATTCTTTTTCTCTGGAGAGCCCTAATATATGACATTTACCTATCAAAATCATAAAGCTCATAATCAAGACTAGCATTGGTGTTGGGAGACTGGTACTCTCAAGAAATATTATTAAGGGGGCACCTGGGTGGCTCAGTAGGTTAAGAGTCCAACTTTGGCTCAGGTCATGATCTCATGGTCGTGAGTTTGAGCCCTGCATTAGGCTCTGTGTTGACAGCTCAGAGCCTGAAGCCTGCTTCAGATTCTGTATCTTCCTCTCTCTCTGTCCCTCCCACATTCATGCTCTCTCTCAAAAATAAATAAATATTTAAACAAAAGAAATATCATTAAGATTGTATTTTTGGGGTGCCTGGGTGACTCAGTTGGTTAGATGTTCAACTTCTGCTTAGGTCATGATCTTGCAGTTCTTGAGTTTGAGCCCCAAATTGGGCTCCACACTGGTAGTGTGGAACCTACTTGGGATTCTCTCTCTCTCCATCTCTCTCTGCTCCTCCTCCACTTGTGCTCTTTCTCTCTCTCTCAGATAAACTTTTAAAAAAAGGATTATATTTTTAACATTTTAAAAAATGTTTATTTATTTGAGAGAGAGTATGTGCACACACATACACACAAGCAGGGGAGGGGCAGAGACAGAGAGAGGGAGAGAGCGAATCCCAAGGAGCCTCCATGATGTCAGCACAGAGCTCAAGCAGGCCTCGATCCCACGAACTGTGAGATCATGACCTGAGCAGAAATCAAGAGTCAGAAACTCAACTGACTGAGCCACCCAGGTGACTCTATACTTTCAACCTTTTTGGATGACAGTTTTGTAATTTTAGTATTTCTAAAAATGTATCTTTAATCTAGTAATTTCATTTTAAGGAATCTGTGCTATGGAAATGTGACATAGCACAATCACTGCAGATTTTTCAATATTAAAAATGGTGACACATAGATCAATGGAACAGAACAGAGAACCCAGAAATGGACTCACAAATGTATGGTCAACTAATCTTCAACAAAGCAGGAAAGAATAGCTAATGGAAAAAGGTGTTGGGAAAACTGAACAGCAACATGCAAAAGAATGAACCTGGACCACTTTCTTAAAGCATACACAAAAATAAACTCAAATGGATGAAAGACCTAAATGTAAGACAGGAAAGCATGGGGCGCCTGGGTGGCTCAGTCGGTTGAGCGTCCGACTTCGGCTCAGGTCACGATCTCGCGGTCCGTGAGTTCGAGCCCCGCGTCGGGCTCTGGGCAGATGGCTCAGAGCCTGGAGCCTGCTTCGGATTCTGTGTCTCCCTCTCTCTCTGCCCCTCCCCCGTTCATGCTCTGTCTCTCTCTGTCTCAAAAATAAATTAAAAAAAACGTTAAAAAATTAAAAAAAAAAAAAGACAGGAAAGCATCAAAATCCTCGAGGAGAACACAGGTAACAACCTCTTAGATCTCAGCTGTAGCACCTTCTTATTAGACAGTCCCTCAAGGCATGGCAAACAAAAGCAAAAATGTACTATTGGGACCTCATCAAGATAAAAAGCTTCTGCATAGTGAATGAAACAATCAGCAAAACTAAAAGGCAACCAACAGAATGGGAGAAGATATATGCAAATGACATGTCGAATAAAAAGTTAGTATCCGATATCTATAAAGAAATTCCCAAACTCAACATCTAAAAAATAAATAATCCAGTAAAGAAATGGGCAAAAGACATGAATAGACACTTTTCCAAAGAAGACATCCAGATGGCTAACAGACACATGAAAAGATGCTCAACATCTCTCATTATTGGGGAAATACAAATCACAACCACTATGAGATACCACCTCACACCTGTCAGAATGGCTAAAATTAACAACTGTGGCAACAACAGATGTTGGGGAGGATGCGGAGAAAGAGGAACCCTTTTGCACTGCCGGTGGGAATGCAAACTGGTGCAGGTGCTCTGGAAAACAGTATGGAGGTTTCTCAAAAGTTTAAAAATATTGTGTCCAGGACCAAGAGACAAGAAAAAAAATAAATTAAATTAAAATAGACCTACCCTATGACCCAGCAATTGCACTATCAGGTATTTATCCAAAAGATACAAGATTGCTGAATCAAAGGGGCATATGCACCCCAATGTTTATAGCAGCACTATCAACAATAGCCAAATTACATAAAGAGTCCAAATGTCCGTCGGCTGACAAATGGATAGAAGAGATGTGGTGTATATAAATATAATGGAGGGGCGCCTGGGTGGCTCAGTCGGTTAAGCGTCCGACTTCGCTCAGGTCATGATGTCGCGGTCCGTGAGTTCGAGCCCTGCATTGGGCCCTGTGCTGACAGCTCGGAGCCTGTAGCCTGTTTCAGATTCTGTGTCTCCCTCTCTCTGCCCCTCCCCCGTTCATGCTCTGTCTCTCTCTGTCTCAAAAATCAATAAACGTTAAAAAAAAAAAATAAATAAATATAATGGAATATTACTGTGATAAGAAAAATGAAATTGCCACTTGCAACAATGTGGATGGAAGTAGAATGTATTGCTAAGCGAAATAAGTCAGAGAAAGATAAATAATGTCACTCATTTGTGTAATTTAAGAAACAAAACAGATGAACATAGGGGAAGGGAAGGAAAAATAAGATAAAAACAGAGAGGGAGACAAACCATAAGAGACCCTTAAAACAGAAAACAAACTGAGGGTTGCTGGAAGGGTGGTGGGTGGAGGATGGGCTAAATGGGTGATGGGCATTAAGGAGAGAACTTATTGTGATGAGCACTGTTGTGTTGTAAGTAAGTGGTGAATCACTAAATTGTACTCCTGAAACCATTATTACACTACATGTTAACTAACTTGGATTTAAATTAAAAAAAAAAATGGGGACAGGGAAGAATTTAAATGTCCAAAGCTGGGAAATGATAAACATGATATGACAAATTCTATCGTGAGAAAGACACTGTGATGCCAGTAAAAAATGCTGAGGTACACTTAATGGTATGGGAAGTTCTAATGATATAACATTAAGTGAAATAAGGAGACAGAATTGTGTAATCCCAATTTTGAACTATAAAAACCAAAATATGTAAATCAGGACATAAACAGAAACATATCAACAATTAGAAGTGCTAATATAGGAATAATGGAAATATATCTGATTTTCATTTTTCAAAATTATATTTCTAAGTTTTCCATAGTTTCTAAAATAAACATTAATTTTATAATAAGAAATTATTTTAAGAAAAAGAAATAGCAGGCAGATATCCTTGCCCTGAGAAGTTACAAAGTAAAAAATACAACCTGAAAATCAACTGTCAGAAAACCTTTTTAAGCAGGGAACGGTTTTCTTAGGTTGTACCAAGTATCCTCTTTGACACAATGTTTATATTTGTGGGCATTTCCTTTTTCATTAGAATTATCTTCAACAGAACTTCTGCTATAAATAACTGATTTGTTTCCTGAACTAATACACACTTGGTCATTTGTGGTTGTATAAGCTTTTTCAGTTTTTCAAATGAGAATTTTTGAGATATTGCAAAATACCTTGTAATACAAAACATCTGAAAACGAAAGCTGACCAACTTTTGCATTTGGTCCCTAAAATTTTTTAAAAGAAATAAGCAAGATAAAATGCAATTTTAGGGGCGCCTGGGTGGCTCAGTTGGTTAAGCATCTGACTTCAGCTCAGGTCATAATCTCATGGTTCATGAGTTCGAGCCTTGCATTGGGCTCTATGCTGACAGCTCGGAACCTGGAGCCTGCTTTGGATTCTGTGTCTCCCTCTCTCTCTGCTCCATCCCCGCGCTGGCTCTCTCTCTGTCTCAAAAATAAACAAACCATTAAAACAAAATTTTAAAAAATGCAATTTCACAAACATCTCTATCACTACAACTCCATCTCCTACAGTTTTACAATTAGTTATTTCTTAATACTTTATTTGGCTTGATATTTCACATATCCAAGTCCTTAGCACTTTGCAGTGATAAGTAATCATTAGTCTTCCTGATTCTGCCTCTAGTTAATAAATTAGGATGAATTCAGACTGAGGGTCTTGTGGCAACACACTTTCACCATTTTGACCCTGAGTAAATCACTTTAAATGTTCTCAACGTACTATTATTGTACTTGGAAATTTTAATTAGCACACAAATGATTCTCTGAAATGATCTGATATCACACAAAAGCTCATCTCATACATTAAGATGTAAAATTTCCTTAAAAATGGATAGGAGAATGATGTGTTAATAGAGAAATAAAAATTCAAGGGAGACAAAAGTAATAGCCCTAACATAGCCAACCTCACCTTTTAAAAAAGGAAAAGAAAACAAACACTTCAAATTATTGGAAAACATGAACAATCAGAAAAATTAATGCAGGGAGATGAACAAACAACTGACAAAAGAAAAATGCTAAATAAAGCTATGCAAAGATATATAAATGAGACCATGTACTTAGTATAATGTCTGGTACAAAATAAAATAAGCTATTAAAACATACTAACTGTTAAAGAAATAAAAATTTGAAAAAAATATTTTTTATAAAATTTCACATCGGCAAACACTGAAGAAAAACTTAGGATACCCAGAACTGGCAAGAATGTGGGGCAACAGGCTCTGTTATAATTTGCTATTTGTTATTTTAGAAAACACTCTGGTAATATATTTTAAAGTAAAAAATTATGTAGGTGTCCTTTAAATGAGCCATTCCATTGCTCAAAATTCATCCTATGGAAAATATTAACAGAAGTACAACAAACATTATACTCTATAGGGATATACATACAGTGTTATTAAAAAAACCCAACTAGACATAGTTCAAAAGTCTAACAATAGAGGGTTGGTGAAATAACAAAACACTATAGGACAAAATATGATTAATATATACTGATATAGAAAACTGTCACATAAAAAGTAAACTGCAAAATAGTACATAAGGTATCCTGCTTTTATTGAGAATGTATATATTCAAATATATGTGAATGTATATATATATGTGTGTGTGTGTGTGTGTGTGTGTGCATATACATAGAAAAAAGGTTAAAAAATACACACACACACACACACACACACACACACACACACACACGCCCCAGAGGTTCACCTGGGGGCTCAGCTGGTTGAGTGTCTGGCTCAGGTCATGATCTTATGGTTTGTGGGTTCAAGCCCTATGTCAGGCTCTGTGCTGATATCCCGTGGCTTGGTTGGGATTCTCTGTGTCTCTCTCTCTCTGCCCCTCCCCTGCTCTCTCTCTCTCTCTCTCTCTCTCTCTCTCTCTCAAAATAAATAACAAACATTAAAATATCTATCTATCTATCTATCTCAAATTATCTTTGTGATGGAGTTATAAGTGATTGTTACACATTAATATACTGATGTTATTATATCAAGTATTAAGACTTGGAAAGAGCCATTGTTGATACAAATGAAGTCGGTATAAGCAAAAATATTTACAGGAAACTTTACTCTGAGAATAATTTTAGAATAACCCGGCTGTTTCTGGATACAGAAGAACACAGTTCTTCATCTTTCAACAAAAATGAGACTAAAGTTCTACTATTTTTCACAGCTTGTGGCCTGGTCAAAAATGATTCCCTGGAACTAAAATGGATACTTAATCATTTACTTTAGATTACATTCACATTTAGATAAACTTAAAAAATTTTTTTTTAACATTTATTTTTTGAGAGAGAAAGACAGAGCGCAAGCAGGAGAGGGACAGAGAGAAAGGGAGACACAAAATCTGAAGTAGGCACCAGGCTGTGAGCTGTCAGCACAGAGCCCGATGCAGGACTCAAACTCATGAACCATGAGAACATGACCTTAGCTGAAGTTGGACACTTAACCAACTGAGCCACCCAGGCTCCCCTAGGTAAACTTTAAAAATACCTGCCATGGACTGAACATTTCTGTCTGCCACAAAATTCCTACATTGAAACCTTAACCCTCAGTGTGATGTTTTTGGAGGTGGAGCCTTTGAGAAGTAATTATTGTTGGATTAGGTCATGAGGGTGGGGCCTCATGGTAAGATCCTGATAATACTCCTCCTTTATTCATTTATGACAATATTCTCTAATCTTTGACAATAAGTAAACAGGCTCTCTATATTTATGATCATTTTTTCATGATTCTAAGTAATTTAATAAAATAAAGACTCTCATGTGATATCATACTTCCAATAGACCACTATTACTTCTGCTTAGTTCTAATTTAGAGCATACATATTTGTCTTCTATACTAACAACAATTTCTCCTAATATAGCTAACTAAATTAGATTGTTTTCAGAGGATTGAATAATTTATAAAATGGGTAATTCAGCTCAGGATCAGGATAATCAGAAGAGGTTATAATTAAGATTTGTTAAAAAAAAAGATTTATCAAAAATATCAAGAGTAAAATATGCTAAAACACTAAGAAGCTGAAATTCTAAAAAGTTAAAAAACTGTAATCAATCTTAAAATTAAGTCATGCATTTTTCCACTACGAGCAAACAAATTCTTAGATTAGGAAACACAGGATCTCTCTGTGCATGCACCCAGGAAGGCCACATGAGGACATAACCTGCAAGAGGGCCCTCACCAAGAACCTGATCATGTTGGCACTCTGATCTGGACTGTGAGCTTCCAGAACTATGAAAAATAAATGTTTGTTGTTTAAAGTCACCCCGTGTATGGTATTCTGTTATATAAAATATGGAAAGCTTTATTTGTATTTTTCCCCTCATTTATAACCAAAACAAAACTCTTTAAGTTAGGCTGATAAAAGCTTCTGAGTTTCAGAAATATTAAAGAATATACTGTTTGCAATATTAATGTCAAAGATGCAAAAGAAAATGATAGAAATAATTTAAATAACAGTATCAGAATATCTGGAGATAATAAAATGATAGGCAACCCTTTAAGAATTTATAGGGCCAGTAATATTTAGACAGGCTTATCTGATAGGTTACATGTAATTATTACTTCATATGAGACACACATTCACAGACTGATAAATTAGGCTTTCACAAACTGACCCCTCCTGTGTGCCAGACACTGTACATTCACATGCATTTTTTTTTACATTTATCATCTCAATCAATCCACATCACATTCTAAGACACGGGTTTTTATTACACCTATTCTACAGATGGGGAACTTTAAGCTCTTAGAGGGCAACTTGTGCAGGGTCACAGAATCAGAATATGGCACGGTCAGTATTTGACTCCTTGTCCATCTACCTCCAAAGCTGCCTTTTCCACTGCACTCCAATCGAAGAAAAATCTACAGACACATCTCCTGACATATTTAGTATAGTGAGGTTGCTGAAGTATACTGTTTTATGTTCCCGCATTTCAGTACTTGGGTGTTCTAGAGTTAAGCATATTTATGTAATATTGGATTGCTTAAATATCAGAACTGGTCTCTAGTTTCATGTGGCCTTGAAAAATAACAACTCGCATTCCTGGCACAGTCTAGTAGCCACTAGGGAAGAAATTTGGGTGGGAGAATGCAGCTGTCACTCTTTGAAAGCTTCATTTCTAATGAAAGCCCTAATTTACAAGGATATTTCTATATTTGACCTGTCTCAGAGTCCAGCCAGTACAGAAATTCTGTTCCTTGGGTGGACGGTAAGAATGAGGGGGTGAAAGGGACGGGGTTGTTTATTAAAAACAATGTAAAGCAAGTGATTTAACTTCATGGCTTCCTGAACTAATGAATAAAAACAACTAGGGCAAACAGACAAACCAAGAAGATTGTAAGAAAAGCTGGGGTATGTGATGTCCACAGAGGCCTCAGAGGGGGCCAATATATTCCTGAGAATTTAGAAATTCACGTTCATGCCTAGGACTGTGCCCATGCTCAGGAAAAACCTGAGAAGCCCTTAGGCTCTCTCATCACTGGTTGACCTTGAAGGCCTACATAAGCAGGAAGTGAAGGCTAAGGGGTAGTTGTCAACTTCCTGGTGGAGTGTTGAAGTCATGTTCTAACATGCACATAGAACCACTTGGTAAAGAGTGGGAGATTTCTTGGTTCCAAGCATTTAAGGAAATAATTGTCAATCATGAATCACTAAACTAACAGAACACAGATCAGTGGCCACTGACAAAGAATATTTATAGAATTTAGTTTTATACATTTATAGAATTAGTTCATAAAACTCAATAAATGAAGAACTACTACTGAAATGAGCAGAAACAACAAACCCTGAGGAAAAGGGAGAATATAATTTTCAGATTTTCCACATTATATTATTTAGAATATCCAGTTCTATACAAAAATTACAACACATGCAAAGAAATAAGAAAGTATGGTCCATATACAGGGGGAAAAAAAGCAAGCAAAGTTACTATCAATGAGGAAAACCAGATATTAAATCTACTGAATAAAGACTTTAAACCAGCTACTTAAAATTTGTTCAAATAATAAAAGAAACCATGTGTAAGGAACTAAATGAGTGTATAAGAATGATGTCTCACCAAATAAAGAATACCAACACAGAGAAAGAAATTGCTAAAAAAAAAACCACCAGACTCCCCCAAAACAAACAAATAAAAAAACCCAAATACCAACAGAAATTCTAGTGTTAAAAAGTATAATAACTTTAATGAAAATTTCATTAGACAAGCTCAACAGCAGTTTTGAGCAGGTAGAAGAAAGAACCAGTAAATAAATAAGAATATAGGTCAGTTGAGATCATCAAGTCTGAGCAACAGAAAGAAAAATAATGAAGAAAAATCAACAGAACCTCAGAGCTCCTGGGACATCATCAAGCTTATCAACAAATGAATAGTAAGTGTCCCAAAAGAGGAGAGAAAGGGATAGAAAGAATATCTGGAGAAATAACAGCCAAAACCTTCCCAAATCGGATGAAAAACATTAATTTGCACATTAAGCTCAACAAACCTTAATTAGGAGAAACTAGTGACAACCATATCTAGAAATATCATAATTAAACTGCTGAAAGACAAAGACAAGGAGAGAATCTTGAAAGCAGCAAGTTAAATCATATGACCCAACAATTCCACTCTTAGGTATATATCCAAGAGAACCGAAAACATATTGGATGACACACAAAAACTTGTACTTTAATATTGTGTGCCATTTTTGCAAAACAAAAAAAAATGCATACTCTCCATATAATCATGGGAAAACATTAAATAAAACCAAGTTTGGAGACATTCTATAAAATGATTGACCAGTACTTATCAAAAGTAAAAACAAGGGAAGACAGAGGAACTGTCAGATTGGAGGAGACAAAGAGATGTAATCACTGAATGACATGTGGAATCCAGCACTGGATTTTGGAACAGAAAAAGACACTGTGGAGAAAACTGGGTAACTCTGAGCAAAGTCTGCCATTTAATTAATAGTTATTTATCACAGTTAATATCTTGGTTTTGATCATCGTGCCATGGCTACGTAAGTATGTGTGTGTGTACCCAGGGTGAAGGGTGTATGTAAATGCTGACAATTTTTGCAACTTTTCTGTGTTTAAAATTCTTTCAAAAATAAAATAGAAAAAGAAAGAAAAGACTGATATAGACAGAATAAGTTTAGAAGAGAGCTACTGAGATAGTGAAAAGATGCAAAAGCACACTATATGAGGACATATATATTTTTTAAGTTTATTGATTTTGAAAGAGAGAGAGAGAGAGCAAGCATAAGGAGCATAAGCAGCAAGCATAAGCAAGAGAGGGGGAGAGATTATCCCAAGCAGGCTCCATGCTGCCAGGGCACAGCCCAATCTGGGGCTTGATCCCGTGAACCATGAGATCATGACCTGAGCTGAAATCAAGAGAGTTGGATGCTTAATGCTTAACCGACTGAGCCACCCAGGCGCCCCGTGAAGACATATTTGAACAAATCAGAAATGTTCAGCTTGGAAAAAACAAAAAAAGAAGAAAACTGTGACACTGAAGGATTATCACATGGAAAATACCAAGTTATTTTTTGTTTCTTGTTTGTTTTTTGGTATGAACTCAGCAATCAGACATTGAGACAGAATCTAAGAGATTTTTTTACTCTACGTAAGAAAGCCCTGGGAGGAAATACATTCTTTTTCACAGATGAGTTCAACTATAAAATGAATGAACATTGGTCTGCAATGCTGTAAAGATTACTCAAAGATTGCATGGGGACTGGATTCAATGCTTTATAAAGTTCTCTTTTGTCCACGTTCCACCTTGCTCGTAAAGAGAAGAATCCAGGGACTCAGAAGCCATGAGGGATGTCACTCAAGGCACCAGGCAGAATGTTTCTCAGAGAGATAAAGCAGTAGTCACAAAAGCTAAGGTTGTTGCTAGGAGAGATAAAGCTAACACAAGATAAGGGAATGAGATAAGATTAGCGGAGTAGGTTGTTAATCAGTACCCATAAAAAGTCAAATAAAGTGAATATTTGGGATAAGAAGTTCAAGATACTTTGAACAGGGGTTTTAATCATGATGTTTTTGAGGACTTTATTAAGGCAAGCTTGAAAATATTTTCCAACCCTTCAATTCTGGGATTCTAAGATTTTAAACGAAAGTATACTTCCAATATCTCTTTATTTTGGAGATCTGAATAAATGGAAAATGCCAGTCTAAAGCAGCTATCTCTATGTTCATATATTATGTGCGTGTGTGTGTGTATGTGTGTGTACACCATGTGTAATAATACACCCCCTACCTGAACAAATCTATGAAGAGATCCTGATAATACTGCTCCTGCATTCATTTATGTCAATATTCTCTAATCTTAGACAATAAGTAAACAGGCTCTCTATATTTATAATCATTTTTTCATGATTCTCTTTTTAAGTAATTTAATAAAAATAAAGACTCTCATGTGATCATACTTGCAATAGACCACTATTACTTCTGCTTAGTTCTAATTTAGAGCATACATATTTGTCTTCTATATTAACAACAATTTCTCCTAATATAGCTAACTAAATTAGATTGTTTTCAGAGGATTGAATAATTTATAAAATGGGTAATTCAGCTCAGGATCAGGATAATCAGAAGAGGTTGTAATTAAGATTTGTTAAAAAAAAAGATCAAAATATCAAGAGTAAAATATGCTAAAAACTGAGAAACTGAAATACTAAAAAATTAAAAAACTGTAAGCAATTTTAAAATTAAGTTATGCATTTTTTCACTATGAGCAAACAAATTCTTAGATTAAATAGATGAGAATTCACTTAGGCCTTTGCACATAATAGTTATTCTATAGGTATATGCTGATTTTTTCTGAAGTTTGAATTCATATGAATTAGCAAGCAAGAAAGAAAAAAGCAAGTGTTTGGAAGTACAAACCAATCGATCATCATTATTACGTCAGTTTTACTGCTAGTGACATTTATTGATGTGTCAGGGTCTTGCAGCTGAAAGGTAGGAATACTGAGATAAGAAAGCCTTCACTGTCTTCTTCTCTATATGGCATGACTCGGACACTGATTCTCAATCACTCTATCCGTTCATAGCCACAGAGTTGTAGACTCAAATTAATGTGTGTTTTTTTTTTTTTTTTTAATCTATTTAGGGATAATTCTCAGGGCTATATTCCTTTTGCTTCCACCCTGGCTCTTCACTCAGTTCCATATTCTCTTCCCTCTGCCCTTTGCATGAACAGGCTAAAGATTTCTCTTTAGCTTGTTTCTTTTTTCTCAAGTAGCCAAGAAGTGAATCCAAGAAAAATGGGTGACTACTTCCAAGGATACTCTATAAACTACTCAATAAAAACTACCTCTGGGTACTCTCAATAGAATGACTTCTGGTAACCAATGGAAATCAATCAAAATTGATTGATTTCCTTTACTTTGACTTTATTTTATTTCAGCACTGTTCAATTATAAGATAAAAAGAAAGCTGGAAAAATTTCTAGCACTGATTTCAAAAAGTGATGAAGATGTCTTTAAGAAAATGTTAAAGGTATAGGAAGCCTTCTTTTGTTAACTTTGAGTATAGTATGATTCCTCATACAGTCATAAGATCATCTGACTCAGTGACAAAGGAGCAATAACAAGTCTATACTGGATTTTCTACTTGACAGACAAAAGCAAACTTACAATTTTATAGTCTCTGTAGGACCTTTCTCCAGATCATGTTGTGTGTCTTAAACCTAGATTAAAAAATCCATTAGTCTTGGTAAATTACAATTTGACCCTTTATGTATGTATAAGAAAGTTTTTTTCTTATAAAATATCACCATTCTTATGTAGTATTTAAAGTGTTGAGATACAGTATTATTTGGTCACTTCCAAGTACTTTTAGATACATTTTGATAATCATATGATTGTGCAAAATTTTATTATATACATGTTACTGCATAGAGAAAGCACGAAAGTTATCTCTAAACCCTCCTTTGTATACACTTAGCTTGGGTTGTTAAGGCTTTCCTTTTTTTCGGTTCAGATATTTACATTAAAGAGTAAATTATGCCCTGTATCCTTCAAAAATTTAGTAACTTCTACCATATGTTACCAATTATTAATCACCTATCTCTAGTGTGAATTTCAATGAATATGGCTGACATAATCAAGTGTTCATAATATACTATGGTTGCTAAATCATAGGATTTATGACAGGTTCTGAGTCTATCAAGGCTACATATAAGAGGTAGTATTTTAATCTGAAACTAGATCCTCGACAGAGGTGATATTTAAGTTGATATTTAGAGGAAAATAATAGATATTTTCTAGGCAGACAAAAGCAAAGAAAACCATTTGAGACATAGAAGATACATTCAAAGGTATCAAGAGACCATTGGAGATATCAAATGAATGATTCAGTTACAAAGGTAATTGGGGAGGATGCGTGTGAGGGATGCTAAATGAAGCTGGTTCAGCAGGTTAGTGTCAACTATGGATGACCTATCAGTCCATGAACTTGAAGGTAATGAAAAGCAACTGTTGGGTTTCAAAGCATCAGAGTGATATGATCATTTCCATATTTCAGAATTTAGTGGATGGATTTAAAAAGGAAGAAATTAGAGATGGGAACACAAGCTAGGAGGCAACCCAAAAGACCAGATGAAGATGACAGAACTGAACTGAAGAGATGGTGATGAAATAAGAGATGAAGATGAAAATGAGAAGGTAAATTAGGAAGACATGTAGGAGTTAGGCTAGAAAATAATTTGTGATTAATAGCATGTGAAGTGTAAGAAAAAAGAAGTAGAAAAAGTCTTAAGTTCACAGTTTGGGTACCTGGGCGGATGGTGGAACTTTCCTAGGAAATACAGGTCAAAGCACACAATTATAAGATCAATTTTGAACATGCTAAAGATAAGATAGCTATGCGTCATTCTGGTAAAGATGTTTATTGGACTTCTGAATATATAATATAGGTCCCTAAACAAACTCAGCTTTTCCAAAGCACATTATAATAAACTTGTGAAAAATCAAAGACAAAGAGAATCTTAAAAGCAGAGACAGAAAAGAAGCTTATAACTTTCAAGGGACTCCCCTTAATGCTATCAGAGGATTTCTAAGCACAAATCTTCCAGGCCAGGAGAGAGTGAGTGGGATGATATATTCAAAGTGCTGGAAGCAAAAAAATGTGCTAATCAGGAATACCCTACCCAGCAAAATTATTCTTCAGAAATGAAGGAGAAATAAAGATTTTCCCACACAAATAAAAGCTGAAGGATTTCATCACCACTAGATCTGCTTTATGAGAAAAGGTGAAAAGAGGGGCGCCTAGGTAGCTCAGTTGGTTGAGCATCTGGCTCTCGATTCAGCTCAAGTCATGATCTCACAGTTGTGAGATCAAGCCCTGTGTTGCTGTAGGCTCTGTGCTCAGTGTGGAGCCTACTTAAGATTCTCTTTCTCTCCCTCTGCCCTTCTCCCCTGCTTGCATGTGTGCACTCTCTCTAAAATAAGACACAAAGAAAGAAGAAAAAGGAAAAGAAAAGGTGAAAGGAGTTCTTCAGGCTGAAATGAAAGGATGTTAACTGGTTGCCTGAAAACATGTGAAAATATACAGTATACTAGTAAAGATAACTATACAGTCAAATTCAGAATTCTCAATAATATCATGGTATGATAATCCTATAACTCTAGTATGAAGGTTAAAGAAAAAAAGGATTGAAAGTAACTATAGCTACATTAAATTTCAAATGAAAACACGATTTAACAAGAGGTAAGTTTTAACATCAAAACATAAAAGGAGAGGGGTGAAGTGGAAGGGCAGAGTTTGTGCAAGTGACTGAAGTTTTAAGCTGTCAGCATAAAATAGTTATATCTAGATGAGGTTTTATGGAAGCCTCATGGTAACCATAAAACAAAAACCTACAGTAGATACACAAAAGATAAAGAGTAGGGAATCAAAGTGTACCACTAAGGAAAACCATTAATTAGTAAAAGAAGATAGCAAAGGAAAGAAGAAAGGAATACGGGAACTACAAAACAGCCAGAAGACAGTAAGATTGCATTAGTGAGTTTTTACATATCAATAAATACTCTAAATGTAAATGAACCCAATTCTCCAATTAAAAGGTAGAGTGGCTGAATAGATTGATAAAACAAGAGCTGGGGTGCCCGGGTGGCTCAGTCGGTTAAGAGTCAGACTCTTGATTTCAGCTCAGGTCACAATCCCATGGTTTGTGAGTTTGAGCCCCTGTCCAGCTCTGTGCTGTGTGCTGCCTGCTTGGGATTCTCTCCCTCCAATCTCTCTGCCCCCCTCTCCCACTCATGCTTGCTCTCTTTCTTAAAATAAAAAAAAACAAAACTTAAAAAAAATCTCGGGGGGACTGGGTGGCTCAGTCGGTTAAGCATCTGACTTCAGCTCAGGTCATGATCTTGCAGTCCATGAGTTCCAGCTCCACATCAGACTCTGCTGACAGCTCAGAACCTGGGGCCTGCTTTGGATTCTGCGCTTCCCTTTCTCTCTAACCCTCCCCTGCTGGCGCTCTTTCTTTCTCAAAATGAACAAACATTAAAAAAAAAACAACAACCAAACCACAAGATTTAATGATATGCTGCCTATACGAGAGTCACTTCAGCTCCAGGGACATACATAAGCTTACAGTAAAAAAGTGAAAAAGATATTCCATCAAGTGGAAACCAGAAGTGGGCAGGGATGGCTACACTTATATCAGACAAAATAAACTTCAACTCAAAATGTATAACAAGTGATAAAGAAAGCCATGATATAATAATGATAAAGGGTCAACTTATCAAGAACGTATATAACAATCATAAGTACATACAGACCCAATGTCAGGGCACCCAAATATATAAGAAAATGTTAACAGATGTGAAGGGAAAAATAAACAACAATAGGATAATAGTAGGGAACTTCAATATTCCACTTTCAACAATTGATTGGTCTTCCATTAAGAAAATCAATAAGGAAATGCTGGACTTGAACTTTAGTCTATAGTTTAGACTAAATGGACCTAAAGACATATACAGAACATTCAATCCAAAGTAGCAGTATATCCATTTTTGTCATGTGCACATAGAACATTCTCCAGAATAGACCATATATTAGGCTACAAAACAAGTCTTAACAAATTTAAGAGTATTGAAATCATACCAAATATCTTTTCCAACGGCAATGATATGAAATTAGAAATCAGTAACAGGAAGAAAACTGGAAATTTCGCAAGAATGTGGAAATTAAAATTATACTCCTGACAGCAAATGGGTAAAAGAAGAAATCAAAAGGGAAATAAAAAAATGTCCTGGAAAAAAAAAAAACCACAACATCCCCAAACAATTCTAAGATGAGATTTATAGTGATAAATGCCAATATTAGGAAAAAATAAAGGTGTCAAATTAACAACCTAACAAATTAAGAACACCTCAAGGAACTAGCAAAAAAGAATAAAATAAGCCCAAAGTTAGCAGAAGAAAGGAAAGATCACAGAATGTTGGTGGGAATGTAAACTGGCACAGCCACTAAAGAAAACAGTACTGAAGTTCCTCAAAAAATTAAAAACAGAACTATCATATGATTTAGCAATCGTAACTCTGGGTATACATCCAAAGGAAATGAAATCTGGATCTCAAAGAGAGATCTGCACTCCCATTTTCACTGCAGTATTATTCACAACAGCTAAGATATGGAAACAACCTAAATGTCTGTCTCTAGATGAATGGATAAAGAAAATGTGATGTGTATATACATAACACACACACATACACACAAATATTTTTTTATATCAGTGCAATAGAATTTATTGAGCCATGAGAAAGAAGAAAATCCTGCCATTTGCAACAACATGGATAGACCCTGAGGGCATCAGGGATAGACAGAGAAAGACAAATACTGTATATTCTCACTTATATGAGGAATCTAAAAAAGCCAAATTCATAAAAACAGAGGGTAGAGTGTTGGTTGCCATGGGCTGCGGTTGGGGGAAATGAGGAGATGTTGGTCAAAAGGTACAAACTTTCAGTTATAAGATGAGTCAGTTCTGGGGGTTCAATGTATAGCATAATGACTACAGAGAACAATAATGTATTATAAGTTTGAAAGTTGCTAAGAGAGTAAATCTTAAATGTTCTTATCACACACATTTAAAAAGGTTAATTATGTGAGGTGATGGAAGTGTTAACTAAAACTCTATTGTAGCAGTCATTTTGCAAGTGATGCATCAAATCATCACCTTAAACTTACACAATAATATATGTCAACTGTACCTCCACGAAGCCCAGGAAATTTTTAACAAAATAAACAAAATAAATGCATACTGCCTGGCATACAATAAGAAGAAAAAAAAAAAAGGAAAGAAAAAAAAATCAGATAAAACCCAGACAGTGTAAGTAATAAAAAAATGAGTGTAGAAATTGATGAAGTTAAAATGAAACTGACAACAAATGCATAATAGAGATTATCCAGCAGTAAAATGCTAGATTGGGGAAAGAAAAATAATATTAATAAACCCTCAGCAAGACTGATCAAGAGAGGGAAAAAAAAGTAAGAAAAGACACAAATTATCAATAACAAGAATGAAAAAAGTTTCATTACTGTAGATCTTATAAACATTAAGAAATTATAATACCGATATGAAATGAAAACATTCATAGAAAAAAGATTTACCAAAATGATACAGGAAGAACTAGATACAAACAATATGAATAGTTCCATATAGTTTAAAGAAAATAAACCTGTAGTTAAAAGTGTTCCTGTAAGGTACTTGGGTGGCTCAGTCGGTTAAGCATCTGACTTTGACTCAGGTCATGATATCATGTTTGCGAGTTAGAGTCCCACATCGTGTGAGCTCAAGCCCTGTATTGGGTGAGCTCGTGCCCTGCTTTGGTCAGCTCTGCTTTTCTCTCTCTCTCTTTCTCTCTCTCTCTCTGCTCCTTGCTCACTTGCACCCCCCCCCCAAAAAAAAAAAACCAAAACAAAACAAAAAAACAAAAAACAAAAACAAAAACAGCCTAGCTAGCTTCATGTGTAAAGTCTTCTAAAATACTAAGGAAGAAGGGTGTGCTGGCTGGCTCAGTCAGTAGGGCAAGCAACTCTTTTTTTTTTAATTTTTTTTTTTTCTTTTTAACGTTTATTTATTTTTGAGACAGAGAGAGACAGAACATGAATGGGGGAGGGTCAGAGAGAGAGGGAGACACAGAATCCGAAACAGGCTCCAGGCTCTGAGCAGTCAGCACAGAGCCCGACGCGGGGCTCGAACTCACATACCGCGAGATCGTGACCTGAGCCGAAGTCCGACGCCCACCCGACTGAGCCACCCAGGCGCCCCGAGCAACTCTTAATCTCGGGGTCATGAGTTCAAGCCCCATGTTGGGCACAGAGCTTACTTAAAAAAAACACAAAACAACTACAAAAACAAAGAAGAAATAACACGAACTTGAAAACCTTTCCAGCTAATAGGAGAAAAGAGATAGATCACTTCTCACCTGTTTTTATAAAATTGTCATAATCTAGGTTCCAAAGTTTGAGAAAAACATTTAAAAATAATAACTGGATATATGGATGCATTAGAGAAAATTCTTCATAGAAAGATGTTTTTTGTTACTGTGAAGTAACCACTACATGATAGATGAGCAGCTATTTCCCATAACCACAAATCCTATCATTACCTCTAGAGAAAAGTTTCTACATGATGTTATAAGTACAAAATATTTTACATAAATCATATCATAATTTGTATCCTTATATTGAAATTACAGTGATAATGAAAACACAGAAGTAAAAATAAACAATAACAAATTTACATAGGGATGATTTAGGAATTCTAAGTGAATGGAGGATCAATGTAACCTATAAGAGTGACAAAAGTTAGTCACTTTGGTCTAATAATCCCTAACATATGAAAACCAGGTAGAGGTTAATGTATTTTGCATTTTACTTATAATTAAGCCGATAATAAAAAACTTTTTGCAAAAGCCTCAGAAAGCAAATATTTTAACATTCAGTTGACTTGGACATTCTTGTACAATAGTTTATTTCTCTCTTAAAATTTTTTTTAATGTTTTATTTATTTTTGAGAGAGAGAGAGATAGAGCATGAGCAGGGGAGGGGATTTATTTTTGAGTGAAAGAGGGGCTTTTATTTATTTTTGAGAGAGAGAGGGAGACATAGAATCTGAAGCAATGCTCCATGTTCTGAGCTGTCAGCACAGAGCCCGAAGCAGGGCTCAAAATTGTGAACCACGAGCCATGACCTGAGCAGAAGTTGGATGCTTAACCGACTGAGCCACCCAGGTGCCCCTATTTCTCTCTTTAAAAATCCCTTTAGAAGCACCAAGAGAGTTCCTTCTAATTAATATCACTTTTATCAGGTTCCATTTACCAAGGCTGGATGGGGACATGTGTTAATGCTAAAACTGCTGCCAAGTAAGTCCTGTGTTGCCAGGAAGCTCATGAAAGGGATGGGCAGCTGGCAGCCAGGACTTGTCTCATGGTTGCTTTGTATTAGACAAAGAATGATGCCGAACTTTCTGACACTAATCCTGGCTGCCCAAGATTTAAATTAATGTCAGGGGTAACAAAATGTCACAACACAATTTTGAAAAGACACCATAATTCCCTTCTAGAAGATTAGGCTTTTAGAATTTTATATGCACAAATACGTTATAATGCTATAAGGTAAACAGTATGAGGGAATCTTACTGAATCTTAATAAAAAATGACTATATATGGCATCTCAGTGGGTGTGTGCGTATCACATGGCTAGTTTCCTTGGTTGAATGTAGCAGGGGATATGTGTGTGTGTGACTGCCCATTTGTGAAATATATTTGCATACCTCAATAATAAGTATTTATTAATTATTAATAGATAATTATAACTGATCAGGGGCAATAATGGTACTGAAATGACTTCTACTTATATACTACTTTTACATTTAAAGATTATTCACATCTATTAACTAGTAATAATAATAATAATAATAACCTGTGAGATAATTAGGTAATACTATCTTCATAAGATTGTGAATAAGCTATTCTTTATTTAGAAATGTTACTTTTCCCCTCTAATCCTCATTACACCAAGGGAGCTGATTAAACTTTAATATTATAAAGGTTTTTTAAGTTTATTTATTTACTTTGAGAGAGCAAAGGAGCGTGCAAGTGGGGAAGAGGCAGAGAGAGGGAGAGCCAGAATCCCAAGCAGGCTCCACTCTATCAGTCCAGATCCCGAGGTGAGGCTTGAACTCCAGAACCACGAGATCATGACCCAAGCCAAGATCAAGTCGTATGCTTAACTGACTGAGCCACCCAGGTACCCCTAATTTTTTTTCCCTGCGTGTGGAGTCAATAAAAAGAGCTGGGTGGTCCTCAAAGCCATAAGATACCAGATTCAGGATTCAGGCATGTATATATGTGTGTATATACAAATTTGTTACATTTTAAGACTATTAGTGTACTTTAGTAAGAATATACAAGAAGGTTGTAGCTGACCCTGTCTCTTTCCTGTGTACTTTTGCAGACACTTTCCATTCACTCTGATACAGTCTTTTGGTATTTAAGGATGTTATGGATGTCAGTAACTATCATTTTCTCCCATCCCCCCACCCCCAAATAAATATCAGAGTCCTTAGATAATATGCCATACTCCATATTTTTCATTGATTCTATTCTTTATCAAAATTTTCATAGTTCCCTTATTTCGCTAGGTATTTTTGTCTCAATCTAATAAACTAAATTATGCTAAAGTACAAATTACCGTGAACCATCTAATACATCAACTCACCTGAGAAAAGTGCATCTATCAAGGGAACTGGAAAGGTAATAGTTTCTTACTTAAAGGGATAATTAGAGGAAGCAGAGATGCAGACAATCTGGGAGGAATGCAAGGTCTTCCTGGTATTCCTCCTTTAGTCATACCACCTCGTCAACTGTTTCACCATCTACTACTAAAGCTGTCTGGGTACAAAAGGCTAAAAAGGCTAAATGAGTTGTGCCTGGATGTACTTACAGGTCACCATGGATGAGTCCATAGATCTGTGGCATGCTCTGATGATAGATTCCTCTCAAAATAACTATGAGGAGAATCACCACAAAAGCTGGAAGTCCCCAACTCAGAAGGAAAAATAGCAGATATCGCCTCTCTGAGTGTTCATCGTTCATCACCAGTACGTACCAGAAATTCACAGACTAAAGAAGGAAACAGAACATAAAATGAACAGGTTCTGGTCTAATGGCACAGGACACAAACTTACTACTGACCAACAAAGGGCTACCAGTACTTTATAATTATTTTTTATTTGATTTTTTTTAGTTAGTTCAAAGAAATTCAGGATACCTCCCAAATCTTGAAATAGTGAAAAATATTTATTATACCTTTTATTTTTCTTAGTTTGCTTTGATTTATTCTGTCACAATCATCTATGATTGTTCTGTGAATGTGTCTTTGAAGAAACATACACTGATATTCAAACCTACTTCTCCTGTGAACAACTTCATGATGATAATGAAGCAAATAGCCCATTGTTCTAGACTATTGGACAATTTTTATTATGGCCTTTATGACAGGGCTAGACACTTTTCTAGAAATGTGTACATAATTGTGAAGATAGCCCCATGTCAGTTCCCAGTACGGGATACAGATGAGTAAACAGAAAATGACTCCACAGAGAAAAAAGTACTATGATGGGGTAGTTTTTGTAGCTGTTTTTCTTCCTCAGTTTATACTCTTTTTCATTCATTTACCTGACAAATATTTACTGAATTCCAGGGACCAGTCTAGACACAGGGGATATAGCAGTGAAAGAGATAGGGGAGGTATTTGCTTTCTTGTATGTTAGTTTCCAAACAAGTGGGAAAGAAATATTAATGAAAATATTTGTTTTATATTTATATCATATTTTATATCCATTATTTCTTATTTAGATAAAAATATAAAAGATAAGCATATAGAGAATCAGGAAGAAGAGGGGGAACATCAGATAAACAGAATAGGAAAACAAAATGTTCTTATTGGCCCCAAATCCCACGCTTTAGCTCCCACGCCTAAGCCAAATTTGGAACTTATATATTCTGCCTTCTAGTGTTCTCTTTCCATTAGAGTACTTATGTTTAATTACATTTAGCAGAGCAACAACACTGAACGTCATTTCTCATGCAATGATACTTCTTTACTAAATAAATCCTCCTTCTCAGTTTCATCTGGTGGAAAACGTGTGAGCATAAATACATATATACACCTACACACACACACACACATACATAAGTATTTATATATATCAGAGAGCTAATCAGGAGCAAGCAACAATGCCATAGCTTTGGTCCCCTTATGCATACATTGAGGTTATTACAAAGATTAAATGAGATATTATGTATAAAGTGCTGAGCACATTGTCACCATTAGAAAATGTTACCACCTCCCTTAAATCTCCTTTTAGGATGTCAGACAGTGTGAAAGACAAAAGATAAACCGTCTAAGACCAAAAGTAAGCTGTGATACAATGGAAACTCTTTCTATGGGATAAATAAGCACGTCTAATGTTCATGGGAAGGCTTTTAGGTGCTGCTTACAGAGTCTTCCAAGTAAGGTTCTATCTGGACCCAATCAGCCTTGAGGGATTAGTACTGAACGGCCTAAGCCAGGAACAAATAAAAATGTTTGGTTACTTGGAGATTTTTGTCTCTGAATTTTATTTCCTGTCAGCACTCCATATCTTTATGTATATCTGCGTATGCCTGTAATTATGAAGCATGTTTTGAGTTGTTCCTTATGTAAATTTGTTCTAACTTCTTTTTCAAATCATTGGGTCCAACAGGGCTTTCTCCCTTCTTTCCATAATTAGGACTGGGATGCGCACCCAAGTAAGTGGGACCGCATCAACTGTCTGACGCTGAGGTGATCAAACAGCCTGTTACAGAATAAAAATTCAGGCAAAAGAAGGATGATTAGCCCATTTCCCAAATAAAAGTATTAATTATTTACTTTAAATAGATGTTTGTGTGTATCCATATAAGATGGTAACTCAGTGGGATAGTTGGTGGAAGAATCAGAAAAGAGTGGATTAAATGACTTCTAAGTTGGTTCATCATGATAGAGATTGGGATATTTCAGAAATGTCTGCTTTTATAAAGATGGACATTAGTTCCATCAGTTAGAATCGCCCAGTCTTTTGGCAACTGTCTGACCTTTACCAGAGGCTCAGATAAGACTGACACAAGTGTAACTGTTGGCTAGATTTGGACATGCATGGCTTCTGCTCCAAAAAGCTCAAGGCACAGTGCTGATGAACAAACAACACAACTCCTATAGTCACAACCTTTTGTTGACTTAAAAAAAAAAATCCTTTTCCCTCCCAAAAGGATCCAACCATTGACATGTACTTTAAGGACAGGCTTTCCCACTGTAAGTTTTGTTTTGTTTTCTTCTTTTTGCTACAGAATTGAGATACAATGTAATGAAATGATGTTTAATTATCTTAGAAATACCATATGGCTCAAAGATAAAATCTGTGTTGGTGAGCTAACTTCAAGTTTTACTTGAATTTTACGATATTTTAATATAGTATGGAAGGTACCTTTTGAGATACGACTGGGTCATGAGTTCTTCTCAGAACCCTATCTTTCCACTACTGATTCCACTCCCAAATATGCAGAGTGGATTCATGACCCTGTTCTTCCATTCATAGCTGATTTGATCTGGGACAGAAGTTTGACCCAAGCTGGGTCAATTATGAATCACTGATTTTCTTGAAATTCAGCTGGTCAGCTGAAAAAAGAGGACATAGGAACTTTAGTGGTAGGAATAGGCAACAGCCCAGGGAAGAGAGAAAGTGTGTTTTCAGAGGAGACAATTCTTACAGTTCTTGGGTTCAGTAAGTTATCCTATATGCTTATTATGCCTTTTATGATTTAAATGTTTGCTCAAATTAGCTCAATTTAGTTTGTTGTTAAAAGAAAAAAGGAAAATGAATGAGATATATAATGCTATTCAAAAGCAGTGGGATTAAAATCACCAGTTACTACCATTCTCTAAACAGAGAAGACAGTGGAGCAGTGACTCCGTTCTTTTCCTTGTAATCACGGTTCCTCTCTTGTAATCTGAGGTAAGAGGGTTTAAAGACCATTATGTTTGTATGATAATTTCATGTTGACAGATTCACAGCATATGCAATCTGTGTGCCTTGGTGTCTGTGTGATGACCCAATACTGGAACTAACGAAATTTTGAGAACTCAATGCAAGTTAAAGGGTGTCACTCTCACCCAAACATGCTTCAGGTGGACTGAGCATGGCTTACTGTTCACCGTCCATATGTCACTTTTTTCCTGCCAAACACTGTGAACTGAAAATTTCAATAGTTAGGTCTCTATTTACGTTTCTATCTCTAAGCTTTAAAATTTTTGTTAGACCATCTTATGGGCCATCTCAAGACATCACCACTACGTAGTCATGCTATTTTTTAGCCAAAATGTTACTATCCCCCAATTTAGCCAACTGTATTAATCTAACTTGACTATACTTCATAACACACAGCTCACAGATTCCTAGCATTAATGTAATGTAGGCTGAAGGCAAGCCCCAAATGATTCAAAACTATTTTCAGCTTTAGGAACCCAACAGACACTTTGAAAGGGACAACTGAATAAAATGTTTTGCAGTGTCCAAAAATCAGTGATGTTACCACAGTCACATTAAAAAAAAATTTTTTTTTAATCTTTATTTATCTTTGAGAGAGAGAGACAGAACGTGAGCAGGGGAGGAACAGAGAGAGAAGGAGACACAGAATCCAAAGCAGGCTTCGGGCTCTGAGCTGTCAGCACAAAGCCTGATACGGGGCTCAAACCCATGAACTGCGAGATCATGACCTGAGCTGAAGTCAGACGCTCAACAGACTCAGCTACCCAGGCTGAGGTGGCATTTTCAACATCACCAGTCACATTTTTAACATCACCTCTAAACACTGCTACATTTACCACCTTCCGAGGGCACCTGGGTGGCTCAGTCAGTTACTCTGACTTTGGCTCAGGTCATGATCTCGCGGTCTGTGAGTTCAAGCCCCATGTTGGGCTCTGTGCGGACGGCTTAGAGCCTGCAGCCTGCTTTGGATTCTGTGTCTCCCTCTCTCTCTGCCCCTCCCTTGCTCATGCTCTTTCTCTCTCTGTCTCTCAAAAATAAGTAAACATTGAAAAAAAATAAAGTTTCAGGTAAATAATAATATAAATAATGAGTTTAAAATTTTTTTGAAAAGACACGTTGATTTAGTGTGACTTGATTTGGATTCTGACGTGGTTGTGCATGGATAAGCTGTATGTTTTTGGCCAACATTATTTGGTTCCTCTGGGTTTCAGTTTCCTCCTCTGGTAAAGGGATAAGTTAAACTATGCTACTAACAATTTCCTTACTCATACTTTATGATTGAATCATTGTAGAAATTACAATTTCTTAAATAAAAACACTAATGGTATGGATGCTCAGACTGTGAATTTTAGAAGTTAATACCAAGTTTACAGATCATCTTACCACACATACCCTCTTATTAGAGATGAGGAAGCAAGGGCAATGAGAGAAAAGTACAGCTTTTTCATATTTTGGTTAATTATAGAGCTGGGATTAGAAAATAAGTCCAAGGTTCCTCTGAAGACTGATTAAGATTTATTTCCATAGAGACTCACAAAAATATTGACAATATTTTTCACACAAGAGCTTTTTTCCCCCCTCATTTCCCCCAAACACTTCCTATGCCTGTGGAGATGCATTTTTCTTGTAAAAGTATGGAAATTACCCTTTCTCTTTTCCTCTCCATTTTTTTGCTAACACTAAAAGACATTTTACAAAGGTTTATCAGAAGATAAATTGTTCAAACATGATTGTGACATGTGGGAAATTAACTTTTGTATACCTCAGAGTATCTAGTAAAATGCTTTGCATATAGTATTTGCTGAGAAATACCAAACAAATGAAGATCTATACAATTTGAGTTAATAAGTTTTGTTGAATTTAACAATTTTATAATTTGGTTTAGTTACTGAGTTTACTCAGTTATATACTATCTTGCCAGAAAAGATTGTTGGGAGGCTCAAAAATTTTAATTGATTTGCTTGAACTCCTAGTGATGAGGATCAAAGTTAACTGGTGCAAACTTTAAAATGTTAAATGCAATAATTTATGAGAGGAAGAATGGAACCTATATTTACTAATTGAGTAATAAATGTAGACGCCACTTTTAACTATATCTCATTTAATCAAAACAATGGTTTTCCTAACTTTTATTATAGTTTTTTTCTTTTTTTTCCTTTTTCCCATTTTCTTTTCTTTCTTTCTTTCTTTTTTTTTTTTTTTTAACACACAGGAGGAAGCTGAGGATGGAAGAAGTAACTGAAGTTGTTAGAATTTAAATTCTTTTTTTTTTTAATTTTTAAATGTTTATTTATTTTGAGAGAGAGAGACACGGAGTGTGAGTGGGGGAGGGGCAGAGAGAGAGGGGACAGAATCTGAAGCAGGTTCCAGGCTGTGAGCTGTCAGCACAGAGCCTGATGTGGGGCATGAACTCATAAGCTGTGAGATCATGACCTGAGCTGAAGTCAGATGCTTAACTGACTGAGCCACCCAAGCGCCCCAGAATTTAAATTGATTCTGATTAAAATGCAAACCAACCAAAATAGCCAGATATAGTCTAGGTCAAATATAGATAGGAATAAACTAAAAAATCGTGTGTCTGTAAGTATAGTTACTTATATTCTTATACAGACATATCTCTTCATTTTTATAGTAACATTTTCAGTGACTACTACTATTTTCCAATATCCACATAGGAAAAATGAAGACTTACCTTATTAATTATCATAGGCCATAATTATGCTTTCATATGCTCCATAAACACAAATTCATTAGTTTACTCATATAACATATATTAATATATCGGATATTAGTACATTTGTAAAACATAAAGGTGAAATTCTTTTTATTTTTTTACAATTAAAAGTAGGCTTCCTGAGCCCCATATATTTTTATGCTACGTGGGATAAGACTGGTATCTCGCCTGTCATTTAATATTTGGTTATTAACTCTGTCACCAGAAACCTTAGACTGATTTATAGTATCAAGTTTACTCAGAGATCATGGATGCTATTAATTGTGTCATTATCATATGTTCTTAGTCGTTCATTTCAGAGAAGAGTCTAAGAAATGTTACCACATGTCCTTGCTAAAGTTAGCCTCCCTCTTTCTTAACAATTATGCATGAAATAAATTGCAAGGCTTTTTGAGGACTGGAGAATTCAGTATTTCCTGGGTATTTCCTTTTTATCTTTATAATTACCAGTCCGTTGTCCTTAATAGCTTTGATGTCCTCCCAAATTAAATCAATGATGAAGGAGAAACACAGCTAGTTGTAGCATTTTCCTTCTTGTTGCTATGCCCTGGCACTAAATAGCCTTTCTGCCAAGGAATAAATAATATGTATATTTGCTTCTTCATAGCCTGATTTTACACAGAAATTAAGGCACAAGTTACAATTGCTGAATGATTTCTAACTTTATCCTGCAATTAAAAAAATATGTTCTTTGGGGTGCCTGGGTGGCTCAGTCAGTTAAGCATCTGACTTTGGCTTAGGTCATGATCTTGCAGTTCCTGAGTTCAAGCCCTGCATCGGGCTTGCAGCTGTCAGCCTGCCAGCATGGAGCCCGCTTCGGATCTTCTGTCCCCCTCCTTCTCTGCCTCTCCCCAGCTCACACTTTCTCAAAAAATAAATAAAAAACATGAGAAATTTAACAAAAAATTTTTTCTTCAAGTAAGCTTTAGTTTTAAAATAAAACATTATACTATTTCCCTAAGCATGAAATCAACAAACTGTAAGGGTAGTCGAAGGTTTGGATATTGTTCATATCTGAAGTAGACTGCTATATGATTTTGGTGACAGGAAATGATCATAAAAGTGGGCCAAATGAATATACAGAAAAAGTAAGTTTCTATTTACCCATATTATATACTAACATTTCGAATAAGTTACTTGTGATTTATTTTCTTCATGGATTAACTCATGGTCTGGCAGTTCATCTCACAGTACATTTCATGTAAATGTTAATAGTAAAGGCATAAGTTCTAGGAATTTATTCTAAGAATATTCCAAAAGTAAATAAATATTCAGAATGCAAGGATGTTCAAGGAAACATAGTTTATACTAGAAAATTAACTGAAATTAACTGGTATTTCATTAATAAGAGACCAGAAAAATAAACTATGGAATAACCATATTATAAAATAGGAAAAAAAGTATAACTGTATTTGGTAAATGTGTGTATAAATAAATTTATATGCACTATCTATAAGTAAATAAACACACACACACACTAGAATATACACATATGTGCTTTTTTATATATTTATAAATGTTTGTATATTTGTGGAATACTTCTGGAAAGATACACAGGAAACCACTAACAGTGTTTACATTTGGGAGTAGGGTTGAGGGTAAAGCAGAGGGTGGAAAGTGTGTGAAATAGGGAGAAACAGATGTACTTTTCATTTTATTTTTCTCTTCAGTGTTTGACTATGTTTTGTACCACAAGTATATGCTATTCCTAAAATGAAAGCAAATCAAAACAGAAAAAGGAAATGAAAATAGAACAATAGAAACTAGGAAAAGACAGTAAAAATCGTACAAGAGTTTAAATTCTCACTGTTCGTTTTTCTGAAAGTAGACATGATCGGCTGTTTTAAGGAAGTGGAAGATTATTTCAGTAGTTTCATGGTTTTTGCATGATGAACAAGGATAGCTCAAGTTCCATGGCCTAAAAGGGAATTTGTGAGTTGTTTGCTTGAAAAAAAATAAGGGAAATAGTTTGTTACTCTATTCCAATCATTAATGATACAACTTCCCTGTCCAGAAAGGGGGAAGCCTAAAGAAACAGAGTGAAGGTCACAAGTTACAGATGCTGTGATGAGCCATGAGAGTACGTCAGTACAAGAGGTTAGAGGTTATTTATCTAGCTTGCTGAAGCTTCACAGCTAGTTGCTGTCTGCCTCACTCTGAGTCTCTCCCTACTATTCTCAAGCAAATTCTCTTTTGGGAATAAAAAAGTGGAAATTGTACTGGAAAAACATAGTTTGTAACGTGTTTCAAAATCCATGGAATATTAGCCATACATATTTGCTTAGCCAATTATATTGGGTAAATATGTATGGAGCAGTCTGTGCCAGGCACATTTCCAAGCTCTTTTCACGTATGAATTCATTTTATCTTTCCACAATCCTCAAAGATGGGTACTGTTATTACGAATCTGATTATTCAGATAAGAAAATCTAGGCTCAGAAAAGTTATGTAACTTGTTTACTGATAAAATCTTTCATTACTCTAAAATATAATCCAGTTTTACTATAATGTACTAAAAGTATATAATATAAAAGTTCAAGATAAAGTTATTTAAATGCATTTTTTCTAACACTGAAGATATGAGGCAGGTCAAAATGAACAGTAATTCTGACATGCTAAGTCCAATGATTAAAAGTTAATGGTTAGGGGCGCCTGGGTGACTCAGTTTGAGCCCCACGTTGGGCTCTGGGCTGACAGCTCAGAGCCTGGAGCCTGCTTCAGATTCTGTGTCCCTCTCTCACTCTGCCCCTCCCCTGCTAGTCGCTGTCTTTCTCTCTCTCTCTCTCTCTCTCTCTCTCTCTCTCTCAAGAATAAAACATTCAAAAAAAAAGTTAATGGTTAACTTTTTGTCATAAGCTATGCACACACATACATAAGTCAAATTCTGTCCTGTTAAAAATAAGAAGTAGAATTACTAAAATGTTAATATTAAAAAATTTTTAAACCCTAATTGACTATCAGGATTGGGTTAACAGCAATCTAATCTTTTACACAATGTTTTAAAAATGGATTCTAGTTTTGGGGCGCCTGCGTGGCTCAGTAGGTTAGGCATGTGACTTTAGCTCAGGTCATGATCTCACAGTCCGTGAGTTTGAATTCCACGCTGGGCTCTGTGCTGACAGCTTGGAGCCTGAAGCCTGCTTCAGATTCTGTGTCTCCCCCCACTCTCTCTCTGCCCCTTCCCCACTCATGCTCTGTCTCTCAAAAATGTATAAATGTTAAAAAAAATTTTTTTAAATGGATTCTATTTTAAAAATAAGATTTTAGCAGACAGTAGTTTACAAATAGGAAAACACATGTTGGTAAAGTGACAACCTCTTCCCACAAAGTAACTCATTAGAAGTAACCTACCTAGAATGAGAAATTATTGAATTTTCCCCTTGTGGTTGCACCACAAACCATGAAAAATGTGTGGTGTGCCATCTGAAATACATTAAACTTCACTGGTGCTTTCAATACTTTTCCTAACCAATAGCCATACAGATATCTAATTACCTTACTAAATGTCCATCAGCCACAATCTTATTTACTTAAGACTGGAAAAAGAGATAGAGAATACATCAGTCTCTATTGAGTTGTGTGAAATCTTATATGTGATCCCATCTAACACTGCCCCAAGGCAGGAAAACATGTTTGAAAGTTGTTCATTTATCCCTGTTTGAATATATTTCACTGACTGGTACTTTCTGTTTTTAGAAACAGCCTCTTCAATTTTGACAGTTTTATTGGCTATCAAAGACCTTAAAGTGAATCAAAACTTGCTTCTCTAATTGTTGACCCATTTGTGCCATTCTTCCAACTAGAGCTACAGACCAGTCTTTATTTCCTGTAGTAGCACTTCCAGTATTTGTGGACAGCCATCACATCACTCTAAATTCTTTCCAGGTTAGTTATCTCCAGCTGCCTCAAAGTTTCTTACAAGACTGTTTCCAACTTCTCATTGGCTAGTTAATATTCCTGGTGAAACAGGATTCATGAAAGTGGTTACAGGGTCTCAAGGTTTCTTGAACATTTGTAGATTACAATGTAACCATGATTCCCTCACCTACCTCTATGCTGTTATTAATGTAACCTAGGTCTGTGTTGTTTTTGTAGTTGCTGTTTTAAGCAATCTGGTCACACATTTGATTGCACCTAAGTCTGTGTTAAATTAATATTTCAGGTGGTTTATCTTAACCCCATCAGATTATGTTCAGTTTTCAATCTTTCACAGCAGTTTCTCTATGTTGATTCTACCTGCATCGCTAATCCAGGCAGCTTTCTGTTTTAGCTGTTTTCTCAACTCTGTATCATCTGCATACCTGATAGGACAGTTTCCTGGGTCTTTATCTGACTCATTCATCAAAAACTGAGTAGGGCAGGGACATGGACAAAGACCTTCCACACAACACTGAGGACCTCAGTCCAAGCAGATAAATAACAATATATACATGGTACACATAAAAAGTTCAGCTTAAACTCTTAAAATAATTTTGCAGAGAATCTAGTAAATACTTTAATATCAGCAAATATTAAGTTTTATGTTATATGGTTTAGATTTAGCTTAACTTTTTTTATATTTCAAATTTTTTATTTTAATGTTTATTTATGACATAGAAAGCACGAGCTGGGGAGAGGAAGAGGGAGGGAGGGACAGAGGATCCAAAATGGGCTCAACAGTGACAACACTGACAGCAGTGAGCCCAATGTGGGGCTCAAACTCACAAACCGTGAGATCATGACCTGAGCCAAAGTTGGGTCCTCAACCGACTGAGCCACCCAGGTGCCCCAAGATTTAGCTTTACTTTTTAATTATGGGGGAGGGGTTTGAGAACACCAGAAGCTTTTCATAATTAGAGCTGCTTAAAGACCTATGAAATAATAATTCTATGAAGAAGGAATTATCCTCGTACGCAGATTTAGAAACAAAACTTGGAAAAGGCCAAAAACTTGATCAAAGTTACAAAGATAGTGGCAAAATCAGAATTCAAACCCAGATTCAGGGCTTTAATTATTGCAATTAGTTCTATTAACTAAATAATTCAGTTCAGTTCTCCCAACAACTATAATATCATACCTTGCAAAATATCCCTTCCGTGAGTTTGTATGGTACTCTTATATTCTTTCATTATTGCTGTGTAGTGAAAACCCCACATCCTTTTATTCAACAAGAAAAAAGAATATGCAAGCACTGAATGCATCTGTTTGCATGAAGTAGTTCACATGCATACTCAAAACACAAACAAAACTTTGTATCATATGAAAGATTTAACAATATCAAAGCATTATCAAAGGCAACATTTCATTTAGTTGAGCCATTTAATGACATTAACACTACTTAAGTGGATCCAGCTTTCATATTTTTCTCTTTATCAAGCAAATGTGCATAGGACAATGAAGAGAACTTGGGATTTTAGGCAGAAAAGGAAGAGTTCACGTCTGTCTGCAATGTTTACTAGTTCCTCAGGTGTATACTAGGACTGTTCAGGTCTTACTCTGTACTTTCTCCCAAAGCGATCTCTTCCAAAGCAATGCACTCATTTTCCAACTGTAAGTCAACAATTTTCTAAAGTATTTATATAGCATGGGCCTCTGTTCTGAGATTTAGTACTGTGTATCCCACTTCTCCCAAAGTCCCCACTGGAGGTCTTACACTGGAGAAACTTCACACTCAGCATGTCCTAAAAGTGCCATCATCCTTCCTGTAATTTCCAGTGGTCATTATTTCAGTTCAAGGCACCCCCATCCACCCATCTACTCATGCAGAAACTTGGGAACCATCCTTGGTTGCACCTTCTGCATTCTTCTTAACCATCTATACATTCTATTATTATAGTTTAAAAAAAAAAAGAAAGAAATCTCAAAAGCTTCTTCTGCTACTCTCAGGTTCACACTGCCATGTTCTCTTACCTGGATGCAGCTAATGTAAACTGAATTAGCTCCCATGTCAACCCTTCTGTCACCAATTCACTACACACAGGAAAATCTTCCTAAAATACAAACGTTGTCCCGTCACTTGTTTCATTCTATGACCTCCCCTAGAAAAAAGTTCACATTTCTTACTGTGCTTTACAGGGTCCACATCATGAGCCTCATCTCCTACCACTTCCTTATTTCTACCCCTACTATGTTTCTGCCCATTTCCCCAATTCACTAAACTTTCTGATGTTGTACAGCTTACAAGGTTTTCTTTCCAATGATCTCCTAGGAATGCAGTGATAGATATATGGAATTACTTCCACTTCAGTATAAAGAATAGCAGATAGGAAGAACATTCCACGCAGATTCACTGCAATGCTGAAGGGGGTGGGAGGAGGAAATGAGGTACCAACCTGAATGAGCATCCAGCTGAACTGGCAAAGATACAGATAATGTGTGACAGCAGCCATGGCCGAACAGCTCTCATCTGTGAGTTGGGGACTTGCATATGCAGAAGCCAGGAACACAATCTGTAAGAAACAAATACCTGTATTTTAAAACCATGCTAAAAGTGATCAAGGATATTAAGAAAACAAACTGTTCTTATCAGAATCTAGGATTCAATGACTCAAAGGGAAAATAAGTTAATGTGTTGCTCAAACTGAGACGATGAACAGTCATTCTAAAAATGGCAAATACAGGGGCGCCTGGGTGGCTTGGTCGGTTAAACATCCGACTTCGGCTCTGGTCATGATCTCACGGTCCGTGAGTTCGAGCCCCGCGTCGGGCTCTGTGCTGACAGCTCAGAACCTGGAGCCTGCTTCCGATTCTGTGCCTCCCTCTCTCTCTGACCCTCCCCCATTCATGCTCTGTCTCTCTCTGTCTCAAAAATAAATAAACGTTAAAAAAAAATTAAAAAAAAATGGCAAATACATAGAGTTTTATATTGCATTTATTTATTTATTTATTTGAATATAGTTGACATAATGTTACATCAGATTCAGGTGTACAACCTGATCTGACAAGTTTATACATTTATAGCTGTGTTCATTAAGTGTAGCTATTGTAATACCAAAGTACCTGTCCTGTTACTTTGCTATTACAATATCGGTGACTGTGTTCCTCACGCTGTGCCTTTTATGGATTTGTACATTTTTTTTTTAATTTTTTAATGTTTATTTATTTTTGAGAGAGAGTGAGAGCGAGCAGGAGCAGGGGAGGGGCAGAGAGAGAGGTAGACACAGAATCCTAAGCAGGCTCCAGGCTTTGAGCTGTTAGCACAGAGCCGGATGCAGGGCTCGAAACCATGAACCACAAGATCATGACCTGAGCCAAAGTTAGACGTTTAACCAACTGAGCCACCCATGCACCCCGGATTTTTACATTGCTAAGAAACAATGAATTATATGAAATTAGGCTACTTTCTGTCAAGAGATAATTTTCTTTCTTTTTAAATATTTAAAAATGTTTATTTTTGAGAGAGAGACAGAATGTGAGTGGGGGAGGGGCAGAGAGAGAGAGAGAGAGAGAGAGAGAGAGAGAGACAGAAAGACACAGAATCTGAAGCAGGCTCCATGATCGGAGGTGTCAACACAGAGCCCAATGCAGGGCTTGAACTCATGAACCGAACTGTGAGATCATGACCTGAGCTGAAGTCAGATGCTTAACTGACTGAGCCACTCAGGCACCCCAAAAAGTAATTTTGAAAGTAAACCCTTTTCTTATTATGGATGGACAAAAATCCCACAAAATGCATTTATTTTAGATAATTAGAAAAGAAAATACAGACATTCACTTAAATCAAAGCTACAAAGAGGGACAAGAAAGAAAAGCAAAGGGTGTGACTTTACCACCAAATGCATGTTCTTTTTGTGAAGTGACCTATGTAACAAAGTAGACTTAAATTTACAATTTCAGATCCTAGGATTATTCTAAACCTTGGACTTTTATTTCAACTGCCCCCAAGGCTTTGGTCAAGGGAAATCTTCAGAATGACAAGATGACCACACAAATTAAAATTATACCCTTTTCTTTTATCCCTCCCCCACACGTGATGCCCCTACCCCTTTTTACTTTTTTAGTTTGAGAGAGAGAGAGAGAGAGAGAGAGCGAGCACACAAGCAGGGGAGGGGCAGAGAGAGGGAGAGAGAGAGGATCCCAAGCAGGCTCCACACTTTCAGTCAGAGCCTAATGTAGGGCTTGAACCCATGAACTGCAAGATCATGACCAGAGCTGAGATCAAGAGTCCAGCACCTAAGTGACTGAGTCACTGGGCTCCCCTACTTTTTTTTAATGACACTTATCATCTTCTAACATGCTTTGTAATTTGTTTACTTACTATGTTTCGTGGTTATTGTTCATCTCACCTACTATTGTTCACCTACTAGAATGTAATACTTATGAAGGCAGGATCATTGAATGTTTCAGTTACTGATATATCCTAATTATGCAGCCCAGAGTCTGGCATACAGTAGGTACTCCAAAAATACTTATTAAATAAATGAATAAATAAATAAAGGAAAACACTCTTGTGGTTTCTACCTATTGTTTTGTATTTTCAACAATATATGCCTACTGTGTTAAATTTTGTAATGAAAAGTGCAGATGGCAAGGGGAGATTTCGAACAACAATAGCATAACTTCTCAAGGAATAAACTCTCTTTTTAGGACAGTGACCAAGCCTTTTTGGTTTTATATTTTAATAAGCTACCACTATGCCAGGAATATACAAATGTTCAATAAATTACTGTTGAGAGAAAGAATAACTGATGCCAAAAAGACAAAGGGGTGTTGCAAGGAAAAAAAAAAGCTGACCTATATCTCAAAACCTACCTTCTAACAAGGAAACATAAATACCTTTGAGGTTGTTTAAAATTTTTAAAAAATAAATACTGTGCTCAAAACGAAATTAGAGTAATGGGACAAAGTATTGCTTTTATTTTCAAATGAAACATGTGCCTCCCTAATCCTTTTGTCACAAAGGTTGTGGCCATTAAACCACCTTGAAAATTTCTATCCAGCAGTGTTCCTAGGGTAGCATCACTGTGGTGAATTTGTCAGGAATAAGGTGAGGGCCTACATGCTTCAAATGTCTTCACTTCACAGGGTGACACTTAACCATAACCAGCCTACTTAGTCAACTAAAGAAAAGCCAAAATGCTCATTAGTAAATTTACAGTAACATGTATCTTTTTTAAAAATTAAAAATTTAATTATTTTTGAGAGACAGAGACAGAGTGTGGGCAGGGGAGGGACAGAGAGAGAGAGAGAGAGAGAGAGACAGAGGCGCAGAATCCGAAGCAGGCGCCAAGCTCTGAGCTGTCAGTACAGAGCCTGATGTGGGGCCTGAACTCACGAACCGTGAGATCATGACCTGAGCCGAAGTCAGACGCTCAACCGACTGAGCCATCCAGGTGCCCCTACAATAATATGTATCTTAGGCCATACTGAAGTGACTCTTTCCTCTTGGAAATTATTTATTGAGTACTTCTTATACCAAGTATAGAAGAAAAAAAAAGGCTTTTTCTTTTTCTTTTTTGAAGCTATAGACATAACTCAGTTTATCCTTCTGAGACTAGTTTCTTCATCTGTAGTAGGAAGAAGATGGAAATGATAAATTCTTAAGTTCCTTTCTGTGCCAAGATTCCAGGATTATTTTTTAAATGAGAAGCATTCCTAACTCAACTTTCTGTTTATTTAGCCCTGGATTGGGAGCATTTGTAACACACAGTATTAGGGGAAAAAAGCAGATGCTAGAAATTAATGTCTCATTATTTCCTAACAATCTGGTACAAATGAGTTCCCTAAAAAAAACAAAGTCAACTCCGATAGACTCCACCAAAAGTCTGCTAGAACTGATACATGAATTCAGCAAAGTTGCAGGATACAAAATCAATGTACCGAAATCAGTTGCATTCTTATACACTAACAATGAAGCAACAGAAAGACAAATAAAGAAACTGATCCCATTCACAATTGCACCAAGAAGCATAAAATACCTAGGAATAAATCTCACCGAAGATGTAAAAGATCTGTATGCTGAAAACTATAGAAAGCTTATGCAGGTAATTGAAGAAGATATAAAGAAATGGAAAGACATTCCCTGCTCATTGATTGGAAGAATAAATATTGTCAAAATGTCAATACTACCCAAAGCTATCTACACATTCAATGCAATCCCAATCAAAATCGCACCAGCATTCTTCTCAAAACTAGAACAAGCAATCCTAAAATTCATATGGAACCACAAAAGGCCCCAAATAGCCAAAGTAATTTTGAAGAAGAAGACCAAAGCAGGAGGCATCACAATCCCAGACTTTAGCCTGTACTACAAAGCTGTCATCAAGACAGCATGGTATTGGCACAAAAACAGACACATAGACCAATGGAATAGAATAGAAACCCCAGAACTAGACCCACAAACGTATGGCCAACTCATCTTTGACAAAGCAGGAAAGAACATCCAATGGAAAAAAGACAGTCTCTTTAACAAATGGTGCTGGGAGAACTGGACAGCAACATGCAGAAGGTTGAAACTAGACCACTTTCTCACACCATTCACAAAAATAAATTCAAAATGGATAAAGGACCTGAATGTGAGACAGGAAACCATCAAAACCCTAGAGGAGAAAGCAGGAAAAGACCTCTCTGACCTCAGCCTCAGCAATTTCTTACTCGACACATCTCCAAAGGCAAGGGAATTAAAAGCAAAAATGAATTACTGGGACCTTATGAAGATAAAAAGCTTCTGCACAGCAAAGGAAACAACCAACAAAACTAAAGGCAACCAACGGAATGGGAAAATATATTTGCAAATGACTTATCGGACAAAGGGCTAGTATCCAAAATCTATAAAGAGCTCACCAAACTCCACACCCGAAAAACAAATAACCCAGTGAAGAAATGGGCAGAAAACATGAATAGACACTTCTCTAAAGAAGACATCCGGATGGCCAACAGGCACATGAAAAGATGTTCAACGTTGCTCCTTATCAGGGAAATGCAAATCAAAACCACACTCAGATATCACCTCACGCCAGTCAGAGTGGCCAAAATGAACAAATCAGGAGACTATAGATGCTGGAGAGGATGTGGAGAAACGGGAACCCTCTTGCACTGTTGATGGGAATGCAAATTGGTGCAGCCGCTCTGGAAAGCAGTGTGGAGGTTCCTCAGAAAATTAAAAATAGACCTACCCTATGACCCAGCAATAGCACTGCTAGGAATTTACCCAAGGGATACAGGAGTACTGAGGCATAGGGGCACTAGTACCCCAATGTTTATAGCAGCACTCTCAACAATAGCCAAATTATGGAAAGAGCCTAAATGTCCATCAATTGATGAATGGATAAAGAAATTGTGGTTTATATACCCAATGGAGTACTACGTGGCAATGAGAAAGAATGAAATATGGCCTTTTGTAGCAACGTGGATGGAACTGGAGAGTGTGATGCTAAGTGAAATAAGCCATACAGAGAAAGACAGATACCATATGGTTTCACTCTTATGTGGATCCTGAGAAACTTAACAGAAACCCATGGGGGAGGGGAAGGAAAAAAAAAAAAAAAGAGGTTAGAGTGGGAGAGAGCCAAAGCATAAGAGACTGTTAAAAACTGAGAACAAACTGAGGGTTGATGGGGGGTGGGAGGGAGGGGAGGGTGGGTGATGGGTATTGAGGAGGGCACCTTTTGGGATGAGCACTGGGTGTTGTATGGAAACCAATTTGACATGGGGCGCCTGGGTGGCTCAGTCGGTTAAGCGGCCGACTTCGGCTCAGGTCATGATCTCGCGGTCCATGAGTTCGAGCCCCACGTCGGGTTCTGTGCTGACAGCTCAGAGCCTGGAGCCTGTTTCAGATTCTGTGTCTCCCTCTCTCTGACCCTCCCCCGTTCATGCTCTGTCTCTCTCTATCTCAAAAATAAATAAACGTTAAAAAAAAATTAAAAAAAAAAAAGAAACCAATTTGACAATAAACTTCATATATTGAAAAAAAAACCAAAAAAACAAAAAAACAAAGTCAACAAATTCGCCCTTCCAGAACATATCACAAATAGCTTTTCAATTATTTTGAAAACATGCTTAGATCTTCCTAGATTTTAGCTTCTAACTTCTGAATTGTAACACACTATAGATCATAAATTTAACCTTCCTAAATTCCACAAATATTCACTGAACACTTTCACCAAAACTAACATTAGTTTCGTTCAACTAACGTTGAACACTAAGCACCAAAACTTCCTTAAAAGCTGTTGGAAGAACAGACTGAGAGGTTCAGCCAAAGGAAAAAAAAAAGGAGTAATTTTAACATCTTATTTTCCTTCTTTTTACAAAGTGGCATCTATTTCCACAAAGATTTTGTAAGTGTACCTATATAATAAGTTTGAACCTCTCTAATTCATATTCTATAATATGCATAGCGTTGAGGTTTACTTGGTAGTTATGTTCTAATCAACCTGAAGAGTTTGCTTATGTAAGACAATAGTGTAATCCAAACTTGTAATTGAACATGCTTAGTTTTAAGTATTCTATGAAACTATTTATAAATGGTATGCTAACTTGAATAATTGTTATTCTCTTAAAAACTCTTTTCTTTGAAAGAAATTAGTAAAGGTTATTATTTAAGCTGCATTTGCTTTCAGAATACAGTTTTAACACCCAGAATTCTATTCTACAGATAGGACTTCTCTATATTTTATTATGTTTTACTCTCCTTTTCTAAGCCCTAAAAATACCAGTCACAAATCTACTTTTGCAAACTATGAACATTCTTCCAGAGTGTTCTCTAAAGCACGAGAAATACTTTCATCTGTATGAAAGGAGGTTAGTCTGCAAGAAAAGGCTGACCTATCACAGTGCACACTGCTACAAGAGGAATGAGGTAAGAAAACTTGGGAGAACCAGCTATTACAAATAACCAGGCGTATCTAAAATTAAATTAACTTTAGCTTAAATACAAATTAAATGGTTAAAGTAAAATAAAATGCCATCTCCTAGCATATTTAGCACATACATCTTTAAGGCACATTAACGTAAGGAGAAAGGAGTTATTACCATTGTTCTTTTACTTAGTCATACAGAGATGACCAGGAGAAAGGTTATTTTCACAGTCAGTTCTCTGGATGCATTAAACATCATAACATAAAAAACAAAAAGAATTTTTCAAAGGTCCTCAGTCATTCATGTTACTGATTCATTCAGTAAGCAGGCAAGCACCCACTACCAACAAAGTGTTACTATCTTTATGAGATAAAGAATATGGTGGCAAAAGGTGCTACATGCTTTCCCTGGTTTTCTTGTGAACCCACATATTAATGATGTGAAGTCATTATTAAGTTACACAAACTTAATAAATGATGAAAAAGGATCTGATACAGGAATTCACTTTTTGGAGGTAACTAAATGTGTTTGAAAGTTAAAGTGGGATTCAATGTTTGTTTATTATTATCATTATTAATTTTTGAGAGAGAGACAGAGACAGAGTATGAGTGAGAGAGGGAGATATAGAATCAGGCTCCAGGCTCTGAGGTGTCTGCACAGAGCCCGATCCAGAGCTCGAACTCACGAACCGCAAGATCATAACCTGAGCCAAAATCTGATGCTTAACTGACGGAGCCACCCAGGTGCCCCAGTTAAAGTGGGATTCAAATCCTGGAGTTCTCATTTATATAGCATTCTCTCTAGAACACCATGCTGCAGCCTATAAAGCTAAAATCAAACTCAAGTCCTGCCTCAAAGTGCTGAACTTCTAGTTCACTCTTCCTCAATTTTTTAATCCATGGCCCACCACAGGTTCATAATGGCCATAGAATATAATGCCAATAGCAAATATAATACTATTCTCAATTCTATACTGATATAACATATATACAGCTTAACTAAAGAGAAAAGAAAAATAAATATATGTCCCCAAAGAGAGTATCTGATATGTTTTGTTAGTAACTTATAAAATTCTTTGCTTCTTCTGGTTGATGAGAGTTCTACTGTACCTATGTATAGTTTTCATTTTAAATACAGAGCAGGTGTTTCTGCTGGGCTAAATAATAATAAAAACTGATTTCACTATAAACATCAATTCTCAGTACTCCTTAGTATACCTCTCTCCCCACTTTACTATAAACATTTTCATTCCTCTCTATTAATTGCCTTTCTCTTTACTCTCCAGCTTATCCAAAACACCTATAGTGTTTTAATTATGTGTTCTTTCAAATACTGATGGATATTTGGGTTGTTTCCAGTTTTTTTTTATTTTTTACAAATAAAGCTGCTATGAATGTACAAGTGCTTTTATTTGTCTTGAATAAATATCTAGGAGAAGGAACAGGTGGATCATATGATAAGTGTGTATTTAATATTCTCTTGTGTGTGTATTTAATATTCTTAAAAATAGATAAATTATTTTCCAAAGTGCTTGTAACATTTCCATTCTCATCAGCAATATATTAGCATCTCACTAAAACTTGTCTGGGATAGTCAAAAAACCTTTTAGCCTTTCTAAGGGGCACACATAGTTCCTCACTGTGATCTAAATTTGGATTTTCCTAATAAGTAATGATGTTAACCATTTTTTCATGTCCCTATCTGCAATCCATGTCTTTTCTTTGAAGAAATGCCTCTTCAGCTCTCTTGCCTACTTTAAAAATTGGTTTGTTTTCTTAATGTTGAGTTTTATGAGTTCTTTTTATATTCATGATACAAGTCTTTCATCACATGTTTAATGTGCAAGTACTTCCTTCTACTCTGTGGCTTGTTTTCAAAAATTCTCTTAACAGTGTCATTGGAAGAACAAACGTTTTTAACATTGGTGAAACCCAATTATGGATTGAATCTACCTTTTTTGATCTTTTATAAATACTTCTGAATTACCTTTTGCATTTTTGTCTATCTATGTAGGAATCTGCTTCTGGCCTCTCTGATATGTCCCATCAATCAATTTTTCTATGTTTACACCAATATCACATCGTCTTGATGACTGAAGCTATAATTTTTGAAACCAGGTAGTGTTAGACTCTGATTTATTCTTCTTTGTCAAAGTTATATTGTCCATTCCAAGTCACATGCATTTCCATATAAATTTTAGAACCAGATAGATGCTTACAAAAACAGAAACCTACTGAGGTTGTGATTGGAATTGGGTTGAATCTGAGAATGGACATACTAACAGTATCGACTCTTTCTTCTCATGACCACATGGTACCCTTCCATGTATTTAGGTCTTCTCTAATTCCTCTCAGAAGTACTTTGTAATTATCCATGTACAAGTCCTTCATATAATTTTTAAGAGATTCATCCCTAAGTATTTTATATTTTTGCTATTATCATAACTGATATTTCACTAAATTTTAATTCCTGATATTCACTGCTAGTATACAGAAATACAATTGATTTTTGTATATTGATCTTCATCTCGCCAACTTACAGAACATACTTATTAGTTTGAGTAGCTTTTTTGTAGAAAACATATTTTCTACATAAAGGATTATGTCATCTCTGCATAAATGGAATTTTACTTACTTTTTAATCAGAATGGCTTTAATTTCTTTTTCTTGCCTTATGGTACTTGTTGACAATGGATATAAATATAGATATAATGTACACACACTCACACACACACACAGAGTACTGAAAAGAGGTGGCAAAAATGAACACCCTTGTTTTCTTTTTGATCTTAGCATGAAAACATTGTTTTCACCATTAAGTATTTTAATGGTCTGAATTGTGTCCCCCAAAATTCATACACTGAAGTCCTAACCTCCACTCAGAATAAACTGTATTTCAAAATGAAGTCAATAAAGAGGTAATTAAATTAAAGTGAGGTCTTTAAGGTGGGCTGTAATCCACTATGAGTGATTTCCTTATAAGAGAAAATTTTGGATACTGGCAAGCACATGTACAGAAGAAAGACCATGCCAACACAAAGGGAGAAGACGGACATCTGTACAGCAAGGAGAGAGGACTCAATATGAAATCAACCCTGTCAACACCTTGATCTTGGAATTCTAGCTTTCAGAACTGTAAGAAAATAAATTTGTTATTTAAGCCATCCAGTCTATGGTAATTTGTTATGGCCGCCCTAGCAAATCATTACAACTATGAGGTTAGTTAATATAATTTCTTTTTGTAGATGGCATTGTCAAGTTGAGAAAGCTCCCCTCTATTCCTACTTGGTTGGAGTTTTTTTTTTTTTAATCAGGAATGGCTATTGAATTTTGGCAAATGCTATTTCTCTATTGAGATTACAAAACATTTTATTCCATTTTTGCTTGCTAATTAATATGAATTAATTTGATTGATACTGGAATATTAAACCAACTTTATACTACTTGGATAGTTATCACTTTTTGTGATGCATTATCATTTTGATTTGCTAAAACTATATTAAGAATATCTGCATCAATATTCATGAGGAACACTGGTTTGTAGTCTTTCTTTGTCTCATTTTGGTATCAGGGTAATGCTGGTTTTAGAGAGTTGGGAAAGAGTTCCTCTTTTTCAATTTTCTGGAAGAATCTGTATAGAAGTGGTATTTTTTTCTTAAATGTTTGATAAAATTCATCAATAAAACCATGTTAAGACTAAAGTTATCTTAGTGGCAAGATTTTTAAATATAAATTCAATTTCTTTAATAGATATATACCTATTCAGATAACCTAGCTCTTACTGAATGAGTTTTGGTAATATATGTCATTTTAAGTAACTTTTTTATTTAACCAAACCTGGAAAATTTGTTGGTATAAAGTGATATATAATATTCCCTTATTATCTTTTTAATATTTAGAATCTGTTGTGATGCCATTTCTCTTTCTTCATAATGGTAATTTAGAGCTCCTCTTTTTTTCTTCTTGATTGTTCTGGCTAAAGGTTGGTCACTTTATTGATCTTAAGGAAATGGCTCTTGGTTTCACTGATTTTCTCTGTTGTTTTACTGTTTTATATTTCAGTGATTCCTGTTCTGTTCTTTATTATTTATTTCTTCTTTTTCTCCTATTTTTAATTTAAAAACTTTTTATATTTCTGTGGTCCTATTTTTGAAACCTTATTTCTTTTTCTAATAGAGGCATTTAGTTCTATTATATTTTTTCCTTATATTGCTTTAAGGATTCCTCAAATTTTGATATATTGTGTTTTCATTTTCACTCAGTTCAAAATTCTTTGAAATTTTCCTGAATTATTTTCTGACCTATGGATTATCTATAAGTGTGCTAATTAGTTTCCAAATATTTGAAGATATTCTAGTGATCTTTCTGTTGATTCCCAATTTAATTCTGTTGTGGTCAGAGGACATACTCTGTATGGCTTTAATAATTTTGAATTTATAAGCCTATGTTCCTTGCATACATGATAAAAACATGTATTCTACTACTGTTGGTTTCAGTGTTTTATAAATCTCAATTAGTTCAGGTTGGATGATAACATGTTAAAATATTCTATATTCTAAAAAAACAAAACAAAATTCCATGTATTTACAGATTTTCTGTTCTTTTAAAAAATTTCTATCAATTATTGAAAGAGAAGTCTTTAAATTCCCAACTATAATTGTGGATTTGTCAAGTTTTCCTTGTAGTTCTATAAATTTTTGCATGGTATATTTGGAAGCTTAGTTATCAAGTTATTAAATTTAGGGTGATTATAGTCTCTCAATAAACTAACCCCTTTATCATTATAGAATGACTTTTTTCTCTGGTATAACTTTGCTCTAAAATCTACTATGTGGCATCTGGCTTCGGCTCAGGTCGTGATCTCGCAGTTTGTGAGTGAGCCCTGCATGGGGCTCTGTGCTGACAGCTCAGAGCCTGGAGCCTGCTCCAGATTCTATGTCTCCCTCTACCTCTGTCCCTCCCGTGCTCATGCTTCTGTCTGTCTGTCTCTCTCTCAAAAAATAAACATTAAAAAAATATTTAAAATCTACTTTGTTAATATAGTCAATCCCAATTAATTTTCCATCTTTTTATTTTTATTTTTTTTTAATTTTAGAGAGACAGCCTGAGTGCGAGTTGGGGAAATGGGTAGATAGAGAGACAGAATCTCAAGCTGAGTGTGGAGACTGACCTCCTGATCAAGGAGCCTGATCAAGGGTCCGATGCTCAACAGGTATTTTCTCCTTCAGTACTTAAACATGTTGCTCTACTTTCTCCTCACTTGTATTATTTCTGACAAGAAATTTGCTGTAATTCTTATGTTTATTCCTCTGTATGGATTTTTTTGTTTTAATTTTTGTTGCCTGTAAGATTTTTCTCCTTATACTAGTTTTACGCAATTTGATTATGATGTGCTTTCATAGTTTCTTCATGCTTCTTCTGTGTGGGGCTCATCACGATTCTTGAATACATAAGTTAACAGTTTTTAAGAAATTTGGAAAATTTTAATCATTACTTTTTAAAATGCTCTTTCCCAACCACTAGGCACTTTTACCTCTCTTTCTGACACCTCAATTACACATATATGAAACACTTAATTTTTTCCCCACAGTTCAATGGTGCCCTGCTGATTTATTCTGACTCCCTCTTTTCTTTTTCATTTTAGAGTAACTGATATTGCTGTTTTCAAATTCACTTATTTTTTCTTCTGCTATTTCTAATCCCAATCAGGGTATTTTTCATCTCACACATTGTAGTTTTCATTTCTTTTTTGTTTCAGTGTTTATTTATTTATTTTAAGAGAGAGAGTGAGAGAACACATATGTACAAGAGGGGTAGGGACAGACAGAGAGGGAAAGAGATAATCTTTTTTTTTTTTTTTAACGTTTATTTTTGAGGAGAGAGACAGAGTGTGAGAGGGGGAGGGATAGACAGAGAGGCACAGAATCTGAAGCAGGCTCCAGGCTCTGAGCTGTCAGCACAGAGCCTGATACAGGGCTTGAACTCATGAACCATGAGATCATGACCTGAGCCAAAGTCAGACGCTTAATCAACTGAGCCTTCCAGGCGCCCTGTGTCATATTTTCTTGCCTTTCACCACATCTTACAGTTTTTTATTAAATATCAAACACTGTGATCTTACCTCTTTGGGAGTTGGATATTTGTGTTCCTCTAAATATTTTTGAGCTTTGTGCTAGGATGCATGTGGAAGCAATTTGGTCTTTTCAATTCTTGCGGTTAAGATGTGTTGGGCAGGGCCTAGTGCTCAGGCCAATCACTCCATGGGGCTGAGGCAACACCTGTCTGTATACTCTACTCAGGTGTTTGTGGATCTTGAGGATTTCTTAGTCTAACAGCAGGAAAAGTTACTATTCGTGGCTCTGTGTAAGCACCTCACATTGATCTCTTTTGCCTTCTGGGGGACTCTTTCTCTAGCTTTGGGTATTTTCCTTACAACATGGGCTAGTCAGAACTCAACTGAAAAATAAGAACTCTGCCTATCTCCAGGGTTCCTTCTTTTTCAGTATTTTGGCCTCCAAACTTTAGCCACCTTGTTTTTCTCAGACTCTCATCTTTCTCCTTAGTTCTGTGAATCTGCAGACCACCTGTGTTCCTCCTTTTTGTGCCACAGCTTGGAAAGCAGTATTCCAGGGCAATTATTAACCTCATCCTGTTTGTTTCTTGTACTTCAGGGATCCTCATCCTTGGCTGCCTGATGTCTAGCCTATTGACATTATTTCATATAATGTTCCGTTTTTTTCATTTGTTTTAGATCTGATGGTAAATCTGGTCCCTATTATTTCATTTCGGCTTGAAGCAGACTCTTGCAGGTATTAACACCTTCTGGATCCTGCTATTAACTTTCTTTTTTCCTGAAATTAAAATATTTACTATTATTATGGTGTTCTGTCTTGAGCTTAACTAACTACACTTGAATCTACAGTATCCACTTACTCTATTTTGTGAATTAAATGTTTATTTATTTTTGAGAGACAGAGCACATGCAGGGAAGGGACAGAGACAGAGGGAGACACAGAATCCGAAACAGGCTCCAAGCTCTGAGCTGTCAGCATGGAGCCCAAGGCAGGGCTCGAATTCACAAACCGCGAGATCATGACCTGAGCCAAAGTTGGACGCTTAACTGATGGAATCACACAGGCGCCCCTAATTTTTGAATTTTTATAATTCACATTTTCTAATCCACTTAGCATCCCTGATCCAAAAAGTTTTTTACTCTCTTCTTCCAAAGTTAACTGATGAGTAAGCTATTTTAAACATTTGTTTCAATGACAAAAGCAAGATATGTTAAGCTAAAAAGATCACAAAACGCTGAGTTCCACATTATTTCTGCTACTTGTAAATCATTTATGTCTGCAGAATCCCTTTCATTAGAAAACTGTGTTAATAACCCATTAATCTGAGGCTAAAGACAAAAAGACCTTTGCATGTTGCTGTTGCATTGGCTATTGCCAATGTGCCAATGCCAATGATAATGGAATTCACAAAGTATAATGACATTTCCATGACTAATGTATTCTGTGGTTAACAGACTTCCTTTTGTTTAAGTTTTAATCAGCATTATCTGTGTAACTTTTTTTTTTTTTTTTGCCCTTTTTACAATTAGTGTTTGAGAGAGAGAGACAGAGAGCAGGGGAGGGGCAAAGAGAGGGGAAACACAGAACTCGAAGCAGGCTCCAGGCTCAGAGCTGTTAGCACAGAGCCCAACATGGGGCTCACCCTCACAGACTACAAGATCATGACCTGAGCTGAAGTTGGATGCTTAATCGACTAAGCCACCCAGGTGCCCCTATCTGTGTAACTTTTAAAATTATTTGAAAGGGCTGCATCAGTCTCTATGCTGACAGCTCAGAGCCTGGAGCCTACTTCAGATTCTGTGTCTCCCTCTCTGTCTGCCCCTTCCCTGCTCACACTGTCGCTCTCACCTTCCAAAATAAATATTAAATTTTTTAAAAAAAAGTTACAAGAGTATTTGAAGAAACAAACTATCTGAAGAACTTTAAAAAAGTATTAAACTTAAAACATCAATAAAGTTTAGTGATAATAGTTAATTCCTTATGCAAAAAGGTAGAAACCAGAAATGGAAAAACAACTATAAAGGCAAGGTTATCAGTATTTTTTTTTAGGTATGCTCAATAGAGACTGCCTGTAGCATGTTCGTATAAACAAAACACTTGGACTAATGCCATACTTAATTTCCTGTATCTTTTTTCATTATCTTGAAATCACATGTATACTATTACAACCCCCCACCCCAGGCTAGCATCTTTTTCACTGGTGTTTCTACCTTATCCCTTAAGAGAAGTTTAAATACCAGAAATATTTTGTCAATACCAAATCTGAATTTTTACTATTACTAAAAATATCATACTTAACATTAAAATTATTCTCACTGATTTCACACAGATATTCCTTTTTTCCCCCACATTGACTAGAAAGCTTTGAATATTTTTGGATGGCCCTCCTATGGTCTTCATGTCAAAGAACATAAAATCTATTATGCTCATGTTCATAGTTAGCTTGCTTTCCCCTTCCTTCTTCCCTTCCTTCCTTCCTTCCTTCCTTGATTCCTTCCTTCCTTCTGTTGGGAAAATAAATAAAGTTATGCACCATAAGATGGCCCACAGGACTAACATAAGCTCTAGTTCCTAGCTTAGAGACTTCTCTTCCAGGCTCTTCTTCCTGCCCTGCTTGCCATGCATGCCAAATTACTACTAATGCACAATGCGGAAGTAACAGATGATAAATTGTCCCCCATGCTTGTGCTCAGGACTCAGATCTCTGGAGAAGGATCTCCTCCGAGCTCGCCAGTGTAAAATAAAACTTGGATCCACCAAGATCTCCGAGTGTCACTTGGTTTTTCCACCAGTGATCCAGCCTGGTTCCATAACAAACTCGGTTCCCTGACCAGGAAACCCAACCACGCTGGCCCATTGTTGCCACCGGTTTGGGAAAATGGCAAGGTGGTGACGGAATTAGGCATCGCAACAGAGAAAGCGCGCCCTGCCTGATTTTTGGCAGTCTTTCACTTGGTCGCCTCAGGCCAGTCCTGCTCTGCCATTCCTGCCAGACTCGAAGAGACTTGGCAAGCAAGGACCTGGACCCGACATCGGAACCGGTAAAGCTGGGGCCTCAATCTAGTCAGACCCACTCACAAGAGTGGAAGGGGGATTTGATCACTCCCTAGAGACTTCAGAGGTCTCACAGGTAGGAATTCTGTGGGAGGGAATGCAATAACCTCTGGTGTGTATATGAGTGCAAATGTCCGATTTGGTCTGGCTTGCCCTGAGAAGTTCGATTCTGTGGCTCCACGGGGGGGCACCCTTAAGGTTCCCAAAAGCCCACGTAGTCTGAGTGGGCCCATCTGCGATTCCACGGTGAACTGCATATAACCTATGGCAGCATCAGAATAGTTTCTGATTGTAAGTCACAAAGCTGAGACTGCTACAACTAAGCATCACCTAAGCTCCTTAGGGATACAGTGAGACAGGCATCTGACTAGTCTCATTAGAGGGGGCACCCCTACCCTTCTGTCTTTGCAACTCCATCTCACAGGAACATTATGGGGTCAGGACAGAGTAAAGAAGGGGTTTTCAGGGGACTATGGAATTAGATGACACCTGGCAAGTTAAGGGCCCTTTGTGAGTTGAAATGGCCCACTTTTGATGTAGGATGACTCTCAGAAGGAACATTAGGTGTCCAACTGGTCCGGCAGGTTTGGCAAATAGTCACTGGAAACCCAGGTCACCCTGACCAATTTCTGTATATTGATTCCTGACTTGAAATTGCCCCAAATCCCCTACCTTGGATGCAATTCATCTATAACACAGAGTCAGGCAAAGGTTTTAGCTGCTTCACCTGGAGAACTGAAGAAGCAGCCCACTGCTCCCGTCCGGCATCTGTGGGAGACCCAGAGGAGGACCCAGTCTTTCCACCACCGTACCCACTAAGCACCCCCCCCCCGGGGCACAGGGGCCTGAAACTCCTCTGTCATTCGTCTCTCCTCTATCCCCAAACCTGGAGAATCCTCTCTCACCAGGGCCAGCAGCCAGACTGCACCCCAGGCATCAGGAGAAAACTCCAAAAGCTAAAGGGCTTAGCCGGGATGAATATTACCCAGTTGACAGAGGTCGCCAATAAAGTTTTCGTGAACAGGGAAATCACAGCTGAGGGAAACTGAAAAAAGACTAAAGAAGAGGGTCACCCTTCTGGCAGTAGCACGGAAAGAAAAGGACAATGCAAAGACTGGGAAGCTCCAACCACCAAAGCGGGGAAAGCCCAGAGGCCCCTTAGCAAAAGACCAATGTGCCTACTGCACAGGAAAGGGACACTGGAAGAATGAGTGCCCAAATCGGAAGGGGCCCCCAAAACCCAGCCCTCCTCGAGAAAGGGACTTTATTGGTCTGGCTGAGATAGAATCAGACTGAAGGGGACGCTGACCCTCTCTCCCTGTTCCTCTGCCCAATAGTTGTGAGGCCTTCCCCCTCATTCATTTCCCAGGTTAACAGCTATAAATGGAGCCAAGTGTGGTTAGACTACTTCAGGACAGGGACTTTAAGGAATATTCCCAAGCAGCTGCTGACACTCCACTTGTTTCGAGGAAATTCCCGGTCTTCTCTGGCCTGATGTGGACTCCATATTTCCACTTTGGTGGAAGAAAACACGGCGTCTGCTCCTCTGTCTGGGCTAAGGTTTTGAATCCAGTTTTCCTTCTCTGCCTTCTGCTGGCACCTTACCTCTTCTGCCTTTCCCCCAACCACCTCCTGTTTCTGTACCAACTTGGGTGTGGTCTACATAATTGGTTCCTATACCATCCTCAGTGCCTCAAGCACCATTGGCTCCTCCCCTCCACTCTCAAGGTCAAGGGGCAAAGAGCACCCCCTTGGACCACCCACTTCAGATACCCCCACTGGTGTCCCAGGTGAAAACTGACAATGGGGAAAAACTGATTGATTTTAAGTGAATGCATGTGAAACATATTCAGTATCTAAACTATTTAAGTTTGTTGGACCTGTCTTTAAAGTTAGCAGCATTAAAAATGAAACTTTTACTCTACCAAGGTTGACCTGAGGAAGATTATAGTTTTGTGACTCTTGTTGGAAATATTGCTGGTTCTTTAATGTTTGCACCTCCAGATTAAGGAAACTTTTCTCTTATGATACCTATGATAAACTGAAATGTCATAAAGTATTCATTTGTAAACTGAAGCATTTATCTTTTCTCTCTACCTAAATCCTCTGAAATTCAAAAACTCTCAGTGAGTACTCTTTTTTTCATGGCAATTACAATTGTTTACATAAGTTCAATAAGAATCTGTTCTCCTTGTAACAGGTCACCATTAGAAATACTGGTTATTTTACCAAGGCTTTTGACTGGAATGTCATATTTGAGAGTGACAAGCATAGACTCAGATATGACCAGACAGCTTTCAGGAACTAAGGTTGGCTTTATGAAACATGGAACCATAAAGCCCCTTGGAAAGGTTGGCCTGATACCTTGCTTACAGAGTTCCCAGCAGCCTCACCAGGTGAGTAAAGGTCACTTCCTAGCAGGTGCAGCAACCTCAGGATATCTCGGGGACCTTGTGAAAAGGAATTCACCCAAATCTACCAGTATCGCAGGCCTGTCTGATGGCTTCTGGCCTGGAGAGGCTACTAAAAGTTCAAACTGGAGATTCCTTATAAAAGGTTCCAGCAAAGCAAACTTTAAAAGATCCTCATGATCAATTGCTATTCTTGCTGAGCTTATGTAAATAATTAGGCCAGGTTTGTTAAGACTGGATTTGTTCTACAAATGCATTGGTCTCGATTTGGCTATCTCTGGAAATGCAGGTTTTTAGAGAGAAAAGCTATGTTTTAACAACGCACTGTTACGGGTGTTAAATTCTAGTTCTGATTGTCTTTAAATGTTTGTTGTTTGCCTAAACTAGACAATTTGAGGTAAATGTCAGAAGAACTGTCACAGTATTTCATGTAGACAATCTTTTGTGCTTGTTATTCTGTGGGGAAAAAAATAAGACCCCATGGGCATATGATTATTTAAACAACTGGAAAACGGGATGGATCTCTATATATGCAAACCATATCCTCCCTGAACCTGATCTGACAGTTACTAGAAACCCACCCCATAAAAACCCAGGAGAACTGGTTCATTCAAAGGATGGGGGCCACCCTTTTTAAAGACTTGGAGGTGGACTTTACAGATATACAACCAAGCAACGGATTCAGGTACCTCCTTGTAATAATCTGCACATATTCTGGGGGGTCGAAGTCTTTCCGACCAGGACGGAAAGAGCTCTGAGGTGGCCAAAGCTCTTCTACAGGAAATTGTGCCTTGGTTTGGTATGCCCTTAACCATACACAGTGACAACGGACCTGCATTTGTGGAGGACATTATACAAACCCTGACCAGGTCCCTCAACATTACCTGGAAATTGCAACGCGCATCTTAGCCCTCCAAGGATACCAACCCCAGGAACTAAAGGGTGATGCCTACCAAAAAGATATTTTGAAAAGGCATAAAAGAGGGAATGTTGGGAAAATAAGTAAAGTTATGCACCATAAGATGGCCTACGGGACGAACATAAGCTCTAGTTCCTAGCTTACAGACTCTTCTTCCAGGTTCTTCTTCCTGCCCTGCTTGCCATGTGTGCCAAATTACTACTAATGCAGAATGTGAAAGTAACAGATAATAAACTGTCCCCCATGCTTGTGCTCAGGGCTCAGATCTCTGGAGAAGGATCTCCTCTGAGCTTGCCAGTGTAAAATAAAACTCTGATCTACCAAGATCTCCGAGTGCTGCTTGGTTTTTCCGCCAGCGATCCAGCCTGGTTCTGTAACATTTCTTTCCTATACAAGTCCCAATTCTCTGTATTTTATACTTACTCTGGCTGTTACATAAGATGTATGTGTATATATAAGACCCTTGAAAATTAAATTAAATTAAATATGCCTCTAAATATCTTAGGTGTGTCAGGGAGGTATTTTACGCAATGCAATAGCTTTTGGCAACTCCTGAATGTCAGAAACCAGTATGAACAGGTTTTAATAATTATTACCTTTTTATAGTTGCCATAGTAAAAATACAGTACCAAAATCAATCAACATTCAGTTTCCTGATGGCACATTCTGTGTATGTCCTCTCTTTAGTACACCCTTGTGCCTGCTGCTGTAAATAACACAGGGCACAAATCTCCTACTCACACTACACATTACTGTCAGAACATGAAGCATGCTGTTTTCTCATCACATCTAATAATTAAAATATAAGAACACGTACCATTATGTAAATCAGCAGCTAGTCCTCAGAGTCAGAAGCAGATGGAGACTGGGAGGGTCCACTTAGATTGTATATGGACAGAGTCAGATTATTTTAAGTATATGAATTAAGTAAATCAAATGTTGGCAATTATCATTTCAAAAAAGAACAAACCTCACATCTATACACATGTCCATTTTTGTCATAGCTCATTTTTGGTAAAGTAGACTGCTTGGGACAATCTGCCCCACAAATAAAGACATTTTAAAAGGCCATTCTGCAAGAAACAATGGTAGAATTTACCAAAAAACAAACAAAACAAACAAAAAACCCCAAAAAAGAAATTCAGCCCCCATTTCAGAAGTTTTTAGAGATACTTTATTGTTTTTATTTCTTTTCTTTTAAAAGTGATTTTCTTTCTGAGAAACAGATCTTTATGAGTCATGCATTAACACTAAGACTAGTCTTTTTCATCTGGTATATAGCCAAAAAAGCACTAACTTATTTTTATCAGCAATAATAACAATAATAATTACCCTTTAATGAATGGCTATTGTGTGCCAGGTACTGTAGTAAATGCCCTACAAAACATTATTTCATATTATTCCTAAATAACTCATGCAATTTAGAGATCACTGCCTCCATTTTATAGAGGAGGAAACTGAAGCTTAGTAAAAGTTAAAAAAAAAAAAAAAAAGCTGGAAAAGAAGTCCTGTGTTTTCCATAGGGTTTTACATAGTATGTGGATATCTAATATATTATGTTCTCATTAAAAATCAACTTCAGTTTAACATTTAGTTACTATAATATATGTTTAAATATAAAAAGTAGTAGGGGTGCATGGGTGACTCAGTCAGTTAAGCATCTGACTTTTGCTCAGGTCATGATCTCACAGTTTGTGGATTCGAGCCCTGTATCGGGCTCTATGCTGACAGCTCTGAGCCTAGAGCCTAGAGCCTGGAGCCTGGAGCCTGGAGCCTGCTTCGGGTTCTGTGTCTCCTTCTGCTCCTCCTCCACTTGTGCTCTGTCTCTCTCAGTCTCTCAAAAAATAAATAAACGTTAAAAAAAAATTTTAAATATAAAAAGTACTAGAAGCGGCACGTAGGTGGCTCAGTCGGTTAAGCGCCCAACTTCAGCTCAGGTCATGTTCTCATAGTTCGTGAGTTTGAGCCATGCATTGGGCTGTCAGCGCAGGGCAGCTTCAGACCCTCTGTCCCCTTCTGTTTCTGCCCCTCCCGGCTTGTGCTCTCTTTCCCTCTCTCTCTCAAAGATAAACAACATTAAAAAAAAAAGGTACTTGCAATTACTATTGATAATTATTTGATCAGTCCATTGGCATAGTTAAAACTAAATAAGCATAGCAGAAATCTAATTCACAATTAGGGAAATCAAACATTTTTTTATAGGCCTTTAAAAAAAAGGTTTTATCTTTCATCTAGGTTTTTAAGGAAAAAGAAATGAAATAAATTTCCTACAGCCATTACCATACTCTTTCTGTGTTATGTTATTTTTTGTACCATTTCTCCAGAATTACTCCAGAAAATTGTTATAATAATTATTAATAAAAAAGGCACACATTATCTTCATGGTCAGTTAGTTTCAATTCGTATTTTTACTTCAAATTAAGTCAAATAGCCAAGTTTTTGTTTTAATTCTAGTATAATTAACATAGTGCTATATTAGTTTCAGGTGTATACTACAGTGAGTCAACAATTCTATTCATTGCTCAGGACTCATCACCATTAAGTGTACTTTTTAATCCCCTTCCCCTGTTTTACCCATACCTGTACACATCTCCCCTCTAATGAACACTAGTCTGCTTATTTATTTAAATCATTTTTTTGTATTTTTCCCGTTTCCATTAGTTTTGTTTCTTAAATTCCACATATGAGTGAAATCATCGTATATGTCTTTCTCTGACTTATGTAACTTATTAGCATTATATCCTCTAAATCCATCCATGTTGTTGCAAATGGCAAGATTTCATTCTTTTTTAATGGTTGAGTAATATTCTATTGTTTATATATGCCACAAATACTTGAGTTGCTTCCATATTTTGGCTACTGTAAATAATGCTTCCATAAACATAGGGTTGCATATTTCTTTTTGAATTAGTGCCTTCGTATTTTGATTAAATCCCCAGTAGTGGAATTATAGGATCATATGGTAATTCTATTTTCAAATTTCTGAGGAACCTCCATACTGTTTTCCACAGTGGCTGCACCAGTTTGCATTCCCGCTAACAGTGCATGAGGGTTCCTTTTTCTCCACACCCTTGCCAACAGTTGTTGTTTCTCAAATAGCTAAATTTTTATACATAACTTTAAAATTTTTTCACTTGAATCATTATTCTTCAAAAGCTGGACAGGCGGTATTGACTTTATTTGCAATTTCACAGAGGTCATTAAAGCTAGTAGTAGCAACACAAATGCATCTGTGAGATTGAGAGCAATAAACAATATAATCTGCAAAGTGACATGATTGAATCAATTCTGGTTAGGAATATGTAGTATGTAGAAAAGACAGCTCAAATAAAAGAAGTATGCCCCACACATAGAGCATGTGGCCCTCTGGAAGAAACTAGGCACCTATGGTCCAACATGGAGGCTACCTGAGGTATTCCACCAGTTTAAATGTCATTAGCCAGCCCACAAGAAGTAAAGGATCTAATCACTTGCCCATAAAGAACTTGAAAAGATTAGTATGATATGAACAAGCTGTGTTCATTTATCAGATATCATAAATCTATGATGAAAAAAATTAAGACTAGGCATTTTACTCAAATTAAAAAGCAAGGGTGTGTGTTTAGATGTCTACACTGTGTGACTCCTCCAGTGAGACTACTAGCAAAGCTCACTGCATGATGGAATGAAGGAAAGGGCCAGATTATAGTGTAGATTTCAACTCAGTGTTGTCATGAGAATCTGTTAAAGACATTTAATATTTAAAATTAAAGAGCTCTGAGGGTTTCAACTTTTCAAATCCCTTAGTCACTTCATGAAAACAAACCAAAAAAACAAAAATAACAAGAAGTATAGTGATTAAGATCATGAGCTCTGAGCCAGAATGCTTAAATTAAATCTTGGCTCTATTCCTTATTAATTGTAGTACTTTGGAAAATTATCTCTCTGTGCCTCTCTTTTCTCATGTATAAAAATGAAGAGATAGCACAGTATTCACCTCATAGGGTTGTTGTGAAATTAAAAGTATAAGTGTAAATTTTTATGTCAGTGTTCATCATAAAGAATGGGCAACTTGTTCAAATAGGTGTAGATATTTATATGAAACTGGACAGGCTGATGTACTGTTAGCAACTGAAGACTCCTCTTGTTTCCAACTGGTAAATAACTTGGAAGTCCATAAGATCATTTTTTAAAGAAAATAAGGATTCTATGGTATAAATGGAATCAGCTTCTAGGAATTTCTGAGCTCTTGATCTGAGAATCAATCAGTGAATTATGTTTTACCTTTGTGTAATTTCTTGAAGAAGAAACATCAGGATGTTTATGAATTGCCAAGCGTCTTCATTGTCTAAATGGGTCAGCTAAAACAAAACTGAAACCACTGATGACACTCAAAATAAACTAGGTCTTCCAAGAAGAACCAGTATTCCTGGACTTGGAAAAATGAGCATATGAATCCCTTTAGTGTCCTAAAATATTGAGTATTATGGGCACATTGGGCTATATTTTCACTCAATAAATGGAGAGAAAAGTAATTAACATTTATTGGGTGCCTAAGGTGTAGTAGGCTTTAGGTGGTTTCTGTAAATAGGTCATATCATTTTAATTTTCATAATAGTCCTATAAAGTTATTATCCCTGCATGGTATTAAGGAAACAGAAACCCAGAGGTCTTCAACTGATCAATGGCATAGTTGGGATCCGGCTTATCTGACCCCTAACTCCATTCTCTTTTTGCTATTCTCTCCTGTTTTTATGCTATTTCATGGAAACAAATAAAATCCAGGCAAAGGCAGCCATTAGTTCCTTGGATATGAAAACAGAATTGAGATTTGCCACATGGCTTTCAAGAATATTTCTGCTGGGGCACCTGAGTGGCTCAGTTGGTTAAGCGTCCGACTTTGGCTCAGGGCATGATCTTTGCAGTTTGATTCCCGAGTCGGGCTCTGTGCTGACAGCTCAGAGCCTGGAGCCTACTCTGGAGTCTGTGTCTCCCTCTCTCTTTGCCCCTCCCTCCCTGCTCATGCTCTGTCTCTGTCTCTCAAAAATAAATAAACATAAAAAAATTAAAAAAAAAAGAATATCTCTGTTAATATTAATGTTCCCATAAACATGCTCAATGCTGGCAAATCTCAAAAGTGATTCAAATTGTTCTTTTCAATTAACAAATTTTATTAAGCTGTTTTTAAGTTTATTTTAGGTTAATACTAAAATTTATGTTCTTGAACTGATAAAAAGTAGGTGATGATTATCAACAGATAATCCAAGTGCTTTTCTTTTAAAAATGTAAAATATGAAAAATTCCTACCGTAGACAATCCAGTAGCATATAGGAAATAAAAGAGGGCTCCATATAAGGAAACAGGTCAGATCAACACAAGTAGATCAAAATCTACATGAAAGTTGACTCCTGGACCCTTAAAAACTGAGAACAAACTGAGGGTTGATGGGGGGTGGGAGGGAGGGGAGGGTGGGTGATGGGTATTGAGGAGGGCACCTTTTGGGATGAGCACTGGGTGTTGTATGGAAACCAGTTTGACAATAAACTTCATATATTGAAAAAAAAAAGTTGACTCTTGTATTTAAATGGTAGAAATCTGAAGTGACATTTTGATACTTCTCTCTCATTACTATCTACACAGACAGCTTAACTGAGTTCATGTCCCAAAGGAGAAAATGTGATTATTCTGATAGTGTTATGAAATACGATGGAATAAGACAAGGACTTGGGGAAGCTGACTTTGGTCATATTAGATATGTGGGATATCTACTCATCATTCTGGCATGCTTAAACCTCAAAATAGTCCACCCTTCCACCAACTCAATCTTTTTCATGGCACCCCCCTACAGGCACAAATAGGATTTAACAAAAATGTATTACCTTTGAGCAGAAAGTAGCAATGAAAATAAAAGGTCTCAGAGTTAATAAATGGTAACCCATGACTGTCTGATTGGAATGAAGAGCACAGTAACTGACTAATGATGTTCATAAACATTAGCTGTTTTGAACTAAAGTAAAGACTCTCTCGAGAAGTGGTAGGAACCAAAAAAAGGCAGAGAGAAAACAGATGGAGGCAGGGGTAGCAGCAGCAGGGCAGAGAGATCAGAAAGAGAGGCACTATTTGGGCAGCACTGATAGCCAGTACTAAAACAGAGAGAGCTTTTATTTATTTATTTTCTAATGTTTATTTTTATTTTAGAGAGAGAGGAGAGAGAGAGAAGGGAAGGGGCAGAGAGAAAGGGGGGCAGAGGGTCCAAAGCAGGCTCTGTGCTGACAGCAGCAAGCCCAATGCGGGGCTCCAACTCAACGAACCGAGAGATCATGACCCGAGCCAAAGTGGGATGCTTAACTGACTGAGCTACCCAAGCACCCCAAAAGAGAGATAACTTTTAAAGGCTCAGGGTAGACTATGGGCAATTACTAGTTCTTGGTACAATGGAGTTTTGGATATCTGTATAAAATTTTCATTAGTTTTTAGTCTGTGGAGAAATTTTGACCCTCGATCTTTAGGAAATTCCTATTTTAACAATGACAAATAACTGACCTTTGCAAGTATTGTCACGGATTTACAGAAGAGAGTATTACAGCAAGTTACCCACTGTCTGAAAAAATTAAGATAGCTTTACATGCAGTATAAGTTATATCCTTAAAAATAGCTCCAATTCTACATAACTTGCATTTAATAAACTCTCAGTTCAGATTTAAGCACTTTGAAGGTAGGCCTCATGTCTTGGTTGTATGTATGTATGTATGTATGTATGTATGTATGTATGTATGTATTTCCTTCTTTTATCTTGCACTGGTTCATATGCCCCAGGCCTAGTCCTTGAAGTGCTGATATTTGGAGATCCAGGTGTGGCTCAGGGTCCTAATACCACTCATCACCACATCCCTCTAGCTCTCCCCTCTCTTGTAACTCTGCCCATTGGAATGGCAGCAGGCTTTCCAGCATATTGTCCCAGTGAAGGAGTTTACTAATGGGTAAACTGAGGCTGCCAAGACTGAATATTCTCTTCTTATGGAGATGAGAACTTTTCTAGAACATTAGACATATTTATTTAATGTATATTATAAAGACACCATTTAAAAAGCACAAAAAATATATTACAAGCTCAGGGAATATTTGGCTCCTGTGTGCCAAGAAGCATTTAGCTCCCAGGTGGTGTGTGTGTGTGCGCGCGTGTGTGTGTGTGTTTTAATTGAATAATTTATATATTTTTTAAATTTACATCCAAGGTAGTTAGCATATAGCACAACAATGATTTCAGGAGTAGGTTCCTTAATGCCCCTTACCCATTTAGCCCATCCCCCCTCCAACAACCCCTCCAGCACTGCTCCCTTTGTTCTCTATATTTAAAAGTCTCTTATGTACTGTCTCTGTCTCTATTTTTATATTATTTTTCCTTCCCTTCCTTTATGTTCATCTGTTTTGTATTTTAAAGTCCTCATATAAGTGAAGTCATATGGTATTTGTCTTCCTCTGACTAATTTCACTTAGCACAATACTCTCTAGTTCCATCCATGTAGTTGCAAATGGCAAGATTTCTTTCTTTTTGATTGCCAAATAATACTTCATGGTGTGTGTGTATATACACACACACACACACACACACACACACACACACACACACACCACATCTTCTTTATCCATTCATCCATCGATGGACATTTGGGCTCTTTCCATACTTTGGCTATTGTTCATAGTGCTGCTATAAACATCAGGGTACATGTGCTCCTTGGAAACAGTACACCTGTATCCTTTCGATAAATACCTAGTAGTGTGATTGCTGGGTCGCAGGGTAGTTCTGATTCTAATTTTATGAGGAACCTCCATACTGTTTTGCAGAGTGGCTGCACCAGTTTGCATTCCCACCAACAGTGCAAAAGAGATCCTCTTTCTCTGCATCTTCACCAACATGTGTTGTTGCCTGAGTTGTTAATGTTGGCCATTTTGACAGGTGTGAGGTGGTATCTATGGTGGTTTTGATTTGCATTTTCCTGATGATGAGTGATGTTGAGCATTTTTTCATGTGTCAGTTGGCCATCTGGGTGTCTTCTTTGGAGAAATGTCTATTCATGTTTTTTAGGGCTCATGTCTTGTTTATCGAGGTATACCTAATAGTACATTGGCTAAGATCTAGTGAGAATTTAATAAATATTTGTTGAATTATTTCTTTTTAAAAGAAATAAAATTTTAGTATAAATTAAATTTATTACTTATGAGAACATTTATAAATTTATTTATTATTTAATGTAAGTAAATATTTTGAATTTACCATTTGCAGGATACCAACTCATTTTGAAATGTTTACAAACCTATAATTTAGAAACTAATTTAAAATGGAGACTTTTTCATTTAATTGCATGCACCATTAAAAGTATTTTGTATTCTATTCTATTCTATTCTATTCTATTCTATTGAGGAGCAGGGGGAGAGAGAGAGAGACAATCTTAAGCAGGCTTCACAATCAGCGCAGAGCCCAATGCAGGGCTAGATCCCACAACCCTGGGATCACAACCTGAGCCGAAATCAAGAGCTGGATGCTCAACCACCCTGTTTTTGCTTTTTAAAATTAACTATGTGGTTAATTACAACCATGGCTTCTAATAAAACAGAAATTGCATTAACTTAAGTGAAATACTCATTTTTATGAGCAAAAATAATATTATGATATATATCATATTATGTTATGATATATATCATATTATATATAATACATATATATGATATATATAATAATTATGAGCAAAAATAAAATTTGTTACTAGGCCTTATTTGAGATAAGTAATCATCAGATGGTATTAAATTTAAAACTTAAAATAGATTGATTATGAATATGTGACATAATCAGAGATACATACTCAGGCATAATCACTCCCTACAAGACTCCACACTGAAATGCTCTCCTCTTCACTAAAAAGTACATCCAATGTTCTGGGTCCAGTAACTGATCCAGTACTCAAGCCCTTGACTTCTTTTTTTTTCATCCTGTGTAATTAGTTCTCAAATTCTATCAGCTATACTTTTTAAATACCTCTTGAATATGTCAATCCCACATCCCTTTCCACTATTATCTCTCACCTGGACAACTACTTCTCCACAGAGAACAGTATGGTGTAATTACCTTAATATGCAGCAATATACTCGTTACTACATTTTTCACTGAAGTGACCACCACACTTTAATAAATGCCTTGCCAGTTCTCCTTCATTCATGTAGAAACATTCAATTGTTAAGATGCTGATAGGAATCATGGACCAGCCATTGTACAAAGTTTGTGTTTAACAATTATTCTGGAAATGGTTAATCAAACATGAATAAAAGCATCTTTCCTTAGTCCAAGAAACTTCACATCAGGGCACTGTGTACTTTACTGAGTCACTTCCAAATACTCAACAGAACACAATCCATTTTAAAATCAGAGGGTAGGGTTGGATGAAAGCTAATGTACCTTACTATATTGCTCTAAAATACCATGATTTTTCAGCTTCCTTCTGACTTACAATTCAAAAACATCTCAGAATACATGGGTCAGAGTCTAAACCAAATCCACCTATTACGTGCAAGGATGCTCTATTATGCAGAGAGCCTCCAGAATTTCCTGGTGACGGGGAAACCCATGTCCCCTCGCTTTTCTTCTCCTGTGCTCATGACTAAATCCCTCTTCCTGGCTGGGAGGGTAGGAAAAGAGATGGCATGGCTGACACCTGGCTCCCATCCTGCTATCTTCCCAGTTAAATTTCTCTCTCTTCTTACTGATTAGAGCACTAAAGAGAAACAAGGAAAAAAGAAAAGAGAAAAGTTTGTCTTTGGAATAGGAAAAAATTCAGTTCATTGGCCGGGAAGTAAGTGCCTCATACTATTTTGCTTTTCATCTTCAGCGTATACACAGGGCCTGGATTAAAATATGTCTATTGAGGGGCGCCTGGGTGGCGCAGTCGGTCAAGCGTCTGACTTCAGCCAGGTCACGATCTCGCGGTCTGTGAGTTCGAGCCTCGCGTCAGGCTCTGGGCTGATGGCTTGGAGCCTGGAGCCTGTTTCCGATTCTGTGTCTCCCTCTCTCTCTGCCCCTCCCCCGTTCATGCTCTGTCTCTCTCTGTCCCAAAAAAAAAAAAAAAAAAAAAAAAAAAAGTTGAAAAAAAAATTAAAAAAAAAAATATGTCTATTGAATTGAACTGAAGTCATCTGATTTTTTAAAAACATTTTCACATAAGTAGAGTTGAGGGGCGCCTGGGTGGCTCAGGTGGTTAAGCATCTGACTTCAGCTCAGGTCACGATCTTATAGTTCTTGAGTTCGAGCCCTGCGTCGGACTCTGTGCTGACAGCTCAGAGCCTGGAGCCCGCTTCGGATTGTGTCTCCTTCTCTCTCTCTCTCTGCCCCTCCCCTGCTCGCACTCTGTCTCTCTCTCAAAAATAAACATAAAAAAAACCCCATAAGTTTGGTTAACATATGATTTTTAAAAATGCTTCTTTATATGGGGGGGGGGCGGGGGGAGGGAATCCCAAGCAAGCTCCATGATCAGCACAGAGCCCAATCAAGGCTTGATCTCACAAACCATGAGATGACCCAAAACCAAGAGTTGGACACCTAACTGACTGAGCCACCCAGGCGCCCCAGTTGACATAGCATTTTTAATTGACACCAAAACTACGTCTATTTTGGTGATATTTCTAGCAAAATAAAAAACATTTATGAACAAGCTTTTACAGCATAAAGATATTAATATAGTCAGTTCTTCACCATTTTTATCACAGTTACGTTCCTTTTCAATTATAAGTACTTAGGAATCTTAGAACTGCATTTGTTTTGTTTAGAATTACAACTTTAAACATTCTTAAATTTAATGCAAATAAAATCGTGTTTTAATAAAAAAAATAATAAAACCCAGCCCATTTTCTCAGTAGCAGAATTAAGTGGATTTTTTTCCTGATGGCATTTAAAGGTCCCCAAGAGTATGCTTTAGCAACACTGTATTGTTAAAAATGTCAAAACTGATGACAAATTTCCAATAATTTTCCAATTAAATAATTCAAACTGATAAATTAACTTGCATGAGAAATAACTGTCCCACATGTTTTTAAATTTAAAAGGAAATGAATTATATTCCTATGAAATAACATTGTTTGAAATTTAAAAAGGTCTTTTGGGGCATCAATCTCTCTGAATGTAAAACTGAAAATTGCTTGAAGTACACTTAGCTTTGGTGCCCAGTTTTCAAATATAACCCAGAATGAGTGTTCATTACACTTAAAGACACAATCTGAATCTTGGAAATTTGTTGGTCCCTTTTTATCAGGCCAACTAATTGTTATCTCAGTGTTCTGTGTTTTTTTTTCCCCTTTCCCTTCAAGTAGAACTCCAAATGAAAGACACGGTGTAATCATAGTTTAAAAAAATCTTGTGCAAGCAAAGGCCAACTTGGTGTCACTGAGCATCTAGAGAAAGGTCAGAATCATGTATTATTTGCACTGTAAAATACTTTAAGGACCAACAATTACAAACCCATCATTTTTTAAGTTGATTTATTTTGAGAGAGAGAGAGAGAGAGAGAGCAAGCACATGCAGGGGAGGGGTAAAGAGAGAGGGAGAGATAGAATTCCAAGCAAGCTCTCCGCACCGTGAGCATGAAGCTCCTTGCGGGCTCGAACTCATCAACCATGAGGTCATGACCTGAGCCAAAACCAAGAGTAGAATGCTTAACTGACTGAGCCACCAAGGCACGCACCTCCCAACCCCATCTTTTTATCACTGAAGACAATGAGCCCTGAGGAAAAAAGATTATTGAATTCATTGAATAAATATTAGTTATCAATAATACTCTAGGCACAAATGGTAGGTAGAAACAAATAAAAGAGACTTGAATCCTATCCTTACAGAATTTTCATGTCAGGAAGATAAAGTAACAAATGAACATATAACTACACATACGATCAGTACAATGGAGAAGAGAAAACAGGGATCTTACAATAGTTTTAATAGTGTCACCCCAAAATTCATGTCCACTTGGAACCTCGGAAGTTGACTTTATTTGGAAATAGTGTCTTTGCAGATGTCATTAGTTTAGATGAGGTCACACTAGCTTAGGGTGGGCCCTGAATCCCATGACTTTTAAGAACTCTGTGGAGACACAAACACACACACACACACACACACACACACACACAGGGCAGAAGGCCATGGTGATAAGAGAGTCTGAGATTGGAGTCAGGTAGCTGCCATCCAAGGAATGCCAAGGATGGCTGGCATTCATTGAAAACTATGAAACAGCAAGGGAGGACTCTTCCCTAGAGCCTTTAGAGGGAGCATGGCTCCACTGACTCCTAGATGTCAGACATCCAGCCTCTACAACAGTAAGGAAAGACATTTCTGTTGTTTTAAGGGGCCCAGTTTGGCTACTTTGTTAGAGCAGCCCCAGGCTCCATTTAGAAGGGAAAATCATGGGAGGTCTCTTTGAAGAAGTAACATTGTAGCTGTCATCTTAAGGACACAGAAGTGACAGTCAGTAAACGTGAGAAGAAAAGTTTTGCTGGCCAAAAGAACACAGCAAGTGCCATGGTCCTGGGATGGGAAACAGTATGTCAGGTTCAAGAAGCTGTATGGTTTGTCCAAGGTGCTAAGGCCAAGAAGTAGCAGAATGGTTCCAGGTTCTGATGTTCTAATTTAAAGGCCAGGGATGAAGCTTGATACTGCATCTAGAACTCAGAAGATCCTCAAGACAACCAACCAACCAACGAACTAACCAAGTCACCAACTCTCTTGCTTCCCACCCATGCCTCACTGTATTTGACAATTAAAAGTGAAGCATGGCTAGAGGCAAGCAGTGCAGATGCTGCTGACAAAAGACATTTTTATGAGTGACAGGAGAAGGCCAGTTTTTAAGAGCTACTCTACAATTTTCCCTCCTACCCAAAGGGTCCTAAGGAAGCACATTAGGACTAGCTCAGTCAGTCTCCAAGTCTTGGGGACTATTTGTAGCTCCTAGTTGGAAAAGGCACAGGAAAGACTTCCTTGAGGCTGTAGCTCCTTCCCATTCAAAATCACCTATGGGCAACCACTGTGACATCCTTCTTAAAATATTCATCATATCTGTGGTGAGGAAAAGGCTGCAAGGCTCACCTTTTCCTACACAAATTGTGGCTATGGTATCACAGCCTCCAGATAGGTTTTGTTTGGCCTGCTTACTGCTTTAATTTTTTTTTTTTTAACGTTTATTTATTTTTGGGACAGAGAGAGACAGAGCATGAATGGGGGAGGGGCAGAGAGAGAGGGAGACACAGAATCGGAAGCAGGCTCCAGGCTCTGAGCCATCAGCCCAGAGCCGGACGCGGGGCTCGAATTCACGAACCGCGAGATCGTGACCTGAGCCGAAGTCGGACGCTCAACCGCTGAGCCACCCAGGCGCCCCGCCTGCTTACTGCTTTAAAAGTCCAGATATTTCACACAATAGTTTACATATTTGATTTTTCTTGAAAAGTAAGAAGTCCTTGGCACAGGGAATGATTAGTCAGTCCCTTGCACCTCACTTAAACAGCTTATCTGGCCTCTTAGAGGCATTTGGGTTTGTGAGACTTGATCTATAAGGATTAATTTTACAATCTCTAACCTCACCCCACTTTATCCGTACTCTCCAACATTTCACTCGTCTCAAACTCAGAACCTACCATTAACTTGGAAAAACTCCTCAACCTCCTATAAATATCTCACATTCATTTCCCCTCCACCTCTCTTTTGCTCAGTTCTACCCCTTCTCCAGGGAACAACCCACGTTATGGCCCTTTCTCCAAATACACTTGGGCTAGTATTTTTCCAGAACTAACTCCTTATTGTGTCTGCTACTTAGTGTTCTTAATTGAATGCTGCCTGGCATTGTTAGTTAATTGTCAAGTACACATGTTGAGCCAAAGATTACAGTACTGTCAGGAACTTCTTTGCTGTCATCTTAGCACCTAGCACCTACAATACACAAGGTTAGCTTTAATAATGTGTTTCATAACATAGTAGGTGAATAGTGTCAATGAGTCATCGCCAAAGAAAGAGTGGCCAGTTAATAATTCTAACTATTCCCTTTTGGATTAGCTTAGGTAGCTTTTTTGGTACACACTGTTATTTCCAGATGGTTCCTTACTCAATGGATATCTACCAAAGAAGAGAAGAATATAGAAGGCTATGGTTTTCTTGTAAATCGTTCTAATATAAAGCTTTGTGAGAAGAAATATTGAAATTAATGGGTAATATAAGATTATTACATTACCCATCTATAAATAAAATTTCAAGATACAAGATAAGTTAGCTATGGGTTTTATTCCATATGCATTTGAATTTAGACTATATCTAACTCTGCATGAGAGTCTGCTCTGAAGTTGAATTTTTAAATTCCTCCAAATATCTGTATGGCTGAGATTTTGGGTTAGATGATTCTTCCAGTTCTGTCTCTAATACCTATATTCTCAACTGGGGGACAGGGTTGGCAGTGACTCAGAGTGGAAAGCATCTAGCAAGTTTTAAATGATTCTGGATTGCTGCCTAGTAGTAGTAAAACCCAAAATTAATGAGACAGAACTGATTTGAGTATCATGAGTTTGAAACATACCAGAAGCCTCATATCTACCTTCCTGCCCACTCAATTTAACTCATTCCTGAAAGTCATTCTTATTTTTTTTAATGGCTATTCGTATTATAAATTTTCACAAGGCTGATCATGTAATATCAACCAATTTCATTTCCTTTACCTAAGAAAATCTTCGGTGACTTTGATCCTCACAAGGGTTACGGGTGATTTCCTGTTTCTGGTGATTTAGAACAAACGTACATCCCTAACACATATTCTACAATATTGTAATTAGACAGTTTTTGAAGTATAGTTTTATTTGCTTTTCATGGTGATACCTCTTTACAATACTCAAAAGAAGTGCTTTTACTTGGCATGAATTTATTAGGAATTCTCTAGAACAGATTTTATTTATACTTTGTTTTTATTTTTTTCTTAGGAAATGTTCAAAACTAAGAATGCTACTTTACTAGTATTCATACTCTACCCTGATAAGGAGGGGGGAAAAAGGGCAAATCCCAGGAGAAAAAATGCAGAAAGCTTTGCTGTAGTACAACAGCTGTTTCTGTGTTTCTTTCATAGAAGAATAAGAAGTTTGTGAGAATGTTATGGCCATAACCACACATTCAAATGAGAGCCTCTGAACTGCCTTACAGTGAACCTCTGAACTGAGGAATCGCTGAATATAATTCTCTTTCCAGTGCTCCTCCTCTCTGCCGGTCCCACCTCTCCTCTCCCAGCATTTCTAACTCGTGCCGGTTCAAACTGGCTGGCTCCAGTGTTCGCAGCACCCTTTCTCTCTCTGGGCTTTTGTTCCAGTTACAACAGAGCGTGGCTTTTTGCTTCCAACTAACTTGTCTGATTAACTCACAGACTGAGAGACATCATGGCGTATCATTCAATAACCCATTAATGGTGTCATTATCTGAAAAGATCATATTAATCTAAAGCAAATGTAATTGGATGTTTACTATTTATTATCAAATATATTTGTATTTCACTTATTCTCCTGGTGCTGGTACTTTAATAGCTTTTCTCCCTTGGCCAATGATAAGTCATTCTGTATATTTGTTCTGTTTGCTGTTTATGAAGTCCTATGGAAATATTTAAATAAAAAATTTGAAAACAATCCAAGGAAAGTTCATTCAAATATGCTTTTTCTGTTTTTCTATCGGACAGACAGGAAGAGTAAACAGAATAGTCCTGAGTCATCCAATGAAGGAAAAACCAGAAAATGTTCCTGATGCAGTGGCATTATTTTAAGCAATGTACTGCTTTTAGAATCAATTATTTTAAGTACCGAGTATGTCCCTTCTGTACCAGTACCTTTGGAAAGGAAAACTGTTCGAAACCAATTTTGTTTTCAGCATAAGTATATGCCACTACCAAAATATGAAGGACATAAAAGTGACTTAAAGCATAGAAATATCATATTCTGATGAAATAAAAATTAACATTATTTAGTTACACCAAACAGCTACCACACCCCATATTAAGTGCAGTTTCTCTGCTTGGGTTGCAGACTAATATATCAACCTGATAGGAGCACGATTGTGGCCTCAGGCTTCTGCATTTCCAGGCCTGTTCATGACCGGGTGTACGTGCGTGCATGTGTGTATGTGCGCTGTGGGGGGAATAAGATGAATAGAGAAAAGATGAGGCCAATGGGATAGGGTCCGTGACTCTTTGACTCTTTCATTTGAGGCTTTAGAATCCCCTTAGATGCTAACACACCCTGGGCCAATCTAATGGGATCCACCAAACTAAACCAGCCAACAGAACTGAACTTGGCCTCACGGCAGGCGTCACACACTGGAAAGTGAACTTCTGCCTGCATATGTGTTTTCTTTGGCCAGCTCAGTGTTTTTAATAATTCGAATGAGAATGCCCTTAGGCAGGGCATGTACTCCCTATGTCCCCTCTGTCACCATTCCCTGTTGCTTTACACTTGTTTTCTTTCGTATGCTTATGGTGTGACTGGCCCCTGAAGGCCTTTTGAGTTTGTGATGTAACCTCAGAAGCTGAGTCTTATGATCTGACCCAACACTTCCACTGGCTACATCCTAAAGCCTCCCTCCAAGCTCTTGACACAGGTTTCTCTATCTTAGGAATTCTGACTCAGAAACACATTCACTGTGGCAATAGCCTTGGCAGTGTATACAAATCCGTCTGTCTTTCCCCAGAGTATATGTTTACAATGAAACAGAGTACTGTGCTAAACTCAGCCAGCTCACCTGTGTACCATCCCTTTGCCAGTAATGGATAAACTTGGAATAAGGAGGAACGTCATCAAAATCACGGAAGACTCGTAAATTCAGAGTAAATGCCAACCACAGTATGCCTTTTGAATTTATTTTGGATTATTAGAGAAAACTAAAAGATGACACAGACGATGTATCTTCTCTTTGTGGAACGGTCTGAACACTGAGCATGCTCCTAAAGCAATTCACATTTCGGAGAAGACAGAATCGAATTTACACCCAAGTGCTTAAAAGACAGTCGGTGGAGCGTGGAAGATTCTTATCCTATATGCATTGCTTCTGTGAAATAAAAGCAGCTCCTGGGCTGTTCTGCTAGTCTGCAGAAAAAGCCAGAAGCTACTCACAGGAACAGCTCTTAAGGAGAAAAGAAGTCAACAATGCCATTTCGAAGGCCTAAGGTAAATGAAAATACCAAGATGTATGTTTGGGAAATACGCTATTTCTCAATTGCATGAAGAGGTGAAGTAAGGTAAGAATGACAGGATCTCTTGTCTCTGTGGGGAACTCTAGAATGGCATCAGTGTTGAAGAGTAAGACAAATGTGTCCAATGTCTCGTAGGCTCTCTGAGAAAAGATGATTTTCGGCTTTTCATGAGGCCGCACAGAAATGGTCTAACTTACTGGGCTTTTGTAAGGATCACATGAGATTCCAATGAGAAAGTGTTTAAAAAACCTGAAAACCACTATTCAAATGTTAGATATGATTATATTACAACCAAGTGAAAGGAAATGCTATTCTTCCACCTGTACAGCAATGTATCTAAATTTCCAAGGAAAAGTTGCTTATCAATTATAAGTATTATTCCCAGGTGAACTAGAGTTATTTTTTCCCCTTAATTATTATTGTTTTTTCCCACAGGTACTTTCACAGTACTTTATATCCTTGCCCTTTAAAGCATTTCATTCATAATAATATTAATCTACAATATCTCTACAAGGCAGGAAGAAATTCAAATTGCATGGAAAGTCAGGAGTAAGCCTAGAACGGAATCCACATTTCCTGATGTTCTGTTTAGTGTTCTGTTAAACCCTGGTATTTGAATAATGAACTCAAACTAACCTAATCACCATTGCTCAAAAATTCATTAATCAGAGCAGGAAATCAGAACAAAATGAGTAAGTCAATGGAAACCAATACCCTAAAACTGCTTTTAAGTGTCATTCCTCACATAGCTACCTAATTAATGAAACTCTGAGCCGCATCGTGTACCTCATTAAAAATGGGCCTCTTCTTTGACTGCTGTGTTCTCAAACATAATTCCAAGGCTTATCCTGACAATATGCTTCTTTTATTGTCTTGATTTAACTTTGTATTCCAAGCTGGAAGATCTGAATATGGTTTTCTAAATATGGCACATTTGATTTACAGACAAATGAAATAATTATCAATCTTCTAAATAAATTTTAAATCCATAACGATAGCATTAAAGTTACTGATAGTCTACTAGTGTAAACTTAACTAATAGAAAATATAAAGACACACACACTAATAGGGGTGGTGTTTCTTCTATCAGTGTCCCAGGCATGTGCCACAAAGAATAAAGATGAGTTCCTCTGGATATAGTTTCTGAATTGAAAGATAATATTATGAAAGTGAATCCTAGAATCACCAACTATACTTCTCCCACCAGTAGTGCACATAACCAACTTAGAACTGTAACTTTCCCTAGTGTTTAGTGATTAATAAAAACCATGCTTGATCATAGCTATAATCAACAATAAACTAGAATGCAGGCTCAAGGAAGGTGGAGATTTTATATGATTTGTCTGCTGTCATATATTCATATTTTGTACACAGAAGAGTGCCTGGCATACAATAGATGGTCAATAAAATATCTGTTGAGTAAAAAGTAGTGGAGAATTAAACAAAGGTTCTGGATGCTGGAGCAAAGTCACAGTCAGAGGAGATCGCAAAAAGCCCTAAAAGAAGCATTCAGTGGGGAAGCTTTTAATAAAATGATCTCTTCTGACACTGAAACATTATCAGCCTCACTGTTATCCTTTCCTTTCGAAAAACATATTCTTCAATAGTAGTGTATTAAATCAGACCACAAAATACAAGTCAAAACCAAGTAGTTCTAAGGAGGAAATATAGATAAGAATAGCTTCAAGTTAATCAAAATGAATTTTTCAGAGCAGTAAGTATTACAACTGGAATAAAAGCCAGCAAATAAACAGCTGCTTTTGTTCTAATTGACATTAAGAATTACTGAATGACAACCCCAATAAAACTATTTTTTATTTCTCCCTTTTCCTCAAACAGACTGTTTGGGACTTCCAGTTCAAGATGCACAATGGCTTCATACAGGAAAGTCCATTCTAAATACAGACCAGTGATGGAGTTAGAGTGAAAGGAGCAAAATTCACAGTACAGCCAGGGTCAAATACAATCAAATACTTTGCGAACCAGAAATGGAATAAAAATCCAGAGGGTAGGCTGGTACTAAAGTCACGATTTTGTTGGACTAGGAGTTTGGAAGTATGCTGAGACATCAGATATTTTGGCTGCTGTGGGGTAAAAACAAAAATGTTTCACAGGAAAGGGGAAACTGCAGGCGGCATGTGTTGGTGCTTCCTTACCTAAACTTCCTGAAAAAAAAAAAGACTAAAACAGTTTCTATCAACTGTGGCCCAAACTAGTGTCTTATGGAGCTGTAGGACTGAGTAGAACACCAATCCAGTCTGCTAATGAGAAAATGAGCCATGTCATCATTTGGCTCCAAGACTAGACTGACCATATACCCAGGAATATTTTGTTATTGTAAGTCTGAGTTCCAGTAGGGGAGCTCTAAGTTTAGGTGGGAGCTACTGCAATACTATTAGAAATGAAGAGGTGATGAAAAAAGGAAAGGAGAGGAGAAGGGAGAAAACAAAACAAGGCAAAAAATCTACCACTCAACAATAAGCCTGCCAAGCAATATTTCAGAACACATGAATAAATCTGATGCAAATAAAAGGTGATCAATCAAATAAATAATTTGAACATTAATGCACTCCAGATAAAATTAGTTTCAGGAAACAAGCTGACAAAGATATTAAAAGAGTATGTTAACAACGACCAGAGATTAATGAAGGCAAAGTTATCAGTAAAAACAGCAAGAGGCAGGGTAACTGGGTGGCTCAGTCAGTTAAGTGACTGACTCTGGATTTCAGATCAGGTCATGATCTCAGTTTGTGGGTTCAAGCCCTGTGTTGGGCTCTGCACTGATAGTGTGGAGCCTGCTTGGGATTCTGTCTCTCTTTCTCCATCTCCACTCCTCCCCCATTTGCATGCACACTCCCTGTCTCTCTCTCTCTCTCTCAAAATAAATAAAGTATAAAAAATATAGCAAGAGGCTATAAAATATACTGTACACAGTTAGTAATAAGTATACGTGAATTCTTATACAAACCTCGAAATTTAAAAGCATAGTTAGTAAAATTAAAAGATGAAATAAATATGATAACTTAAGACTGGGAACAAGAATGAATTAATGAAAGGGTAGTGGATACTGAAGAATTCTCCCAGAATACAGAACAGAAAGTCATGGCTAAACATGAAAGAATATTTAGGATACAGAAAAGTATTCAGAAGGGGGACAGTACTAATTATCTACATTAGAATGACAGGCTGACAATAAACTTCTCACTGGCTACAACAGATGACAAGAAAGAATGAAGTGGTATTTTCAAGGTGCCAAGGAAATACAGCTTTTAACCTAAATTTCTATACCCAACTAAACTATTTTTTTTAAACCTGGGAGAAAAATAAAAATATTTAGACATAAACAGATGAAGATACCTGGCACTAGGGGTTTCAAGGGTGATTGGGAAGTGGTTGGGCATCTGACTTCAGCTTAGGTCACAGTCTCACAGCCTGTGAGTTTGAGCCCCATGTCGGCTTTGTGCTGACAGCTCAGAGCCTGGAACCTGCTTCAGATTCTGTGTCTCCCTCTCTCTCTGTCCCTCCCCTGCTCACACTGTGTGTCTCTCTCTCAAAATAAATAAAAATTTTAAAAAAAGCTTTAAAAAAAAGATACTGGACACCAATATACTTAGCAAACGACCCATTAAAGTCTTCTAGAAAAAGAAAATCCAACCCATCAGGAAGGTATAATATATAAGACACAACAGTACCCACAGCAAGTAATGATTATAGACAGCAAAATTTTATCTATTTCTTAAAAGACTGATAAATGGTAATTCTGTTAAAAAATCTATAAACAACACAAATTGACAAAATTCTTGTTACAGTAACAAAGAAGACAAAATAATAAACTACATACATTGTTACTTTTTTTTACTTAAATATATATGTTAAAATGTATGAGTAAACAATATAATCCATAATTTCCAAATGAAAACATTACAGATTACACAGAACACAGGGAAGGAGAAAAATGAAAAAGAAAAAAAGAGGATAAACAGAAAACAAGAAATATTGTAGCAGTCCGTCCAATATATCAATAATCAGAATAAACAGACATAGATTAAACTCATTAAGAAAGTCAGAATACTTGATTTAATAAAAAAAATCAAGCTCTTAATTGCTTCCAAGAATTACATCTAAAACACAAACATGGAAGAGGTTGAAAATAAAGTATGAAAAAAGATGTAACATACAAATATACTAAAAACAGCAATAAGAGGATATTTTATCACTAAGAAAATCAGACAAAATATGATTTAAAAGAAAAAAGCATTGAAAGAATATAAGAGAATACCTATAATAGAAAAAAATTAGCACAAATATACAAAAAATATAATGTAATCTTAAAACATATCTGACAAAACCTGATAGGATTAACAGGAGATAGTGAGAAATACACAATCAAAATAAATGATTTAAGGGGCACCTGGCTGGCTCAGTCAGAAGAGCATACAACTCTTGATCTTGGGGTGATGAGTTCAGGGCCTATGTTGGGTGTAGAGATTACTTAAATAAACTTAAAAAAATAAAATATTTAAAATACTTCTATCAGGTACTGATAGATCACACAGATAAAAATAGTAAGGATAAAAAAAAGTTTTAACAAACAAAAATTCTGGGAAGAGAAAATATTTACAGAAATTGACTAGGTACTACATTCTCCCTAAAATCTCAACAAATTTTTACAAATGATGTCATATGTAACTACATATGATATCATATGTAACTACATAATTTTTGACCCAATATGATTAAATTAGAAGTCAGTAATAAAAAACTAGTAAAAAAAAACAAATAGGGGTGCCTGGGTGGCTCAGTCGGTTTAAGCATCTGACTTTTCAACTCACATCATGATCTTGCAGTTCCTGAGTTACAGCTCTGCATTCAGCTCTCTGCTGCTAGTGTAGAGCCCGCTTCAGATCCTCTGTCCCCCTCTCTGTCCTTCCCCCACCTCATACATGTGCTCTTGCTCTCTTTCTCTCTCTCTCAAAAATAAACATTAAAAAAACCTAGTAAAAAATAAAAACATTATTTAAAAATTTTTTTAAATGTGCTCCCACATTAATTAAAATAAATTAAAATGGAGAGCACAAAATGTTTAGAACTAAATGACAACAAAAGCACCAAAATTTACTGGAAAGCTGCTACAGTGATACTTAAAGGTAAATTTATAGATTTAATTTTTACTTACAAAAAAACCCTAAAAAGTTATTTAGTTCAAAACCTAAGTAAATAAAAAGGTAAACAAATTAGGTAGAAGAAAATAAAGAAAGGGTAAACTGGAAAAAAAACAAAAACAGTAAGCAAAACCGTAAGTTTGTTCTTTGAAAATGTCAATTAAACTAGATAAACCTTGAGAAAGGCTAATCAAGAAAAGAGGCACAAATAAACAATATTGGGTATGAAAAAAGGAAGATTTTTAAAAAATGTTTGTTTATTTTTGACGGGGGGGGAGAGAGAGAGAGAGAGAGAGAGAGAGCATGCAGGGGAGGGGTAGAGAAAATGGGGTAGAGAAGATCGAAGTGGCCTCTGCGCTGACAGCAGACAGCCCAATGTGGGGTCAAACTCATGAACCTCGAGATCATGACCTGAGCTGAAGTTGGACACTTAACTGAGCCACCCAGGTGTCCCAGAAAAAAGGAAGATTTTTACATGTAAGTTACAACTCATGTGACTTTACAACATGTAAAGTTACAACTCATGTAACTTTAAAAAAGTCAGAAAAATGCAAAATATTCATATTATCAAATTCGAAAGTTGTAGATATGTTTAGATACAGATAGAACGTGTGTGTGCATGTGAGAAAGAACACCATGATTAATGCTAGAAATAAACAGAAACTTAAAAATTTAATAATCCCATAATAATTAACTAAATGAGATCCATAATCCAAAATATCTTAGTCCAGAAGAAATCACAAAGGTTGTTTGGAAGAACACTGCAGAACATGGTCATTGTCTTTTTCCATGACCTAGGACAATGGTTCACAAAATCTAGGGTGCAAAAGAATCATCTTGGAAATGATTACAGGTGCAAACTAACAAGCTTCATCGTAAGAGATCTAACGCAAAAATTTTAGGGTAACTGATTTTTAACAAGTACTTGAGATAACAACAGAGTTGGTCCTGAAGTCACATTCTGAGAAACAGTACTTCAAGACACAAGACATTTGGATATCTATCTATGAAGCTCAGTACATCTTCCCAACCGAACACATACCATAAATCTGTGTACAGGCGTAAAGGTACAGATTCTGTTGTACCCACAGAGTTCATAGCTAAAACCACCACCACCACCAAAAAACTATTAGGAAGTCACATGACTTTTTTTTTTCCCAGACTTTTTTTTTCTTTGAGACAGAGACAACACGCATACAGGGGAAGAGAGAGAATTTTTTTTAAAAGATTTTTAAAATGTTTATTTACTTATTTGAGAAAGAGAGAGAGAAAAAGAGAGAGGGAGAGAGCACAAGTGGGGTAGGGGCAGAGAGAGACACACAGAACACGAAGCGGGCTACAGGCCCTGAGCTGTCAGCACAGAGCCTGATGCGGGGCTCAAACCTATGAACCATGAGATCATGACCTGAGTCAAAGTCGGAGGCTTAACTGACTGAGCCACCTAGGTGCCCTGAGAGAGAATCTTAAGCAGGTTCCTCGCTGGATGCGCGGTTTGATCCCACAACCCTTGGATCATGACCTAAGCTGAAATCAAGAGTGTGATGCTTAACCAACTAATTCACCCAGGTGCCCCTTCACACTTTTTTTTTCCTGTTGAAGATATAGACTCTGAATTTTTGTAAGTTTCAAGAGCATCAACCATCTGCCTTCTCTGTATGAGAGAGCAAAACTTGCCCAAATACATTAAGCAATTCTGCTCACTCCACAGCTACCAGTCAGAGCCCAAGGAATACACACATTGGGAGTGAGTATTGTAGGGATACATACAGTCCCAGAACTACTCACCCTGAGTAAAACTACTCACTCTCGGGGAACAGAAGTGAAGACTTAAGTCCCTACTCCAGACCAGTTACCTGGGAGACATCCTGGGCTGCCAGCCAGAATGAAACTGTCAATGGATGACCACAGAGGACCAGACTGAGGATGCCCTTGCCTTTTTCTCCCAGATGGCTTACTATTACAAAAGTCTCCAAGAACATAAAAGTAGAGCCTCAGAAAAAGGCCAAGGGAGTGCAGACTTGAGTTTCTACCACCCAGCAGAATGAGGCCCAATTCAGTTATGATCAAATAGAGTTATATTCCTCCTGTATGTGTGTGGACAGACTGAGATTCAGACTCTCGACATCTCAGGCAGGAAACCTAAATAAAGCAAAAGAGGATTGGAAAGGAGGGAATTTACAGGAAATAGCAATCTGGTGTTGCATACAGTAGGTGACTAAAGTGCAATACTGAAGGCTTTCAAAAACTAAATTCAGAAGTTCTGAATTTAAGCACAAGTTATAGGGAGCCATCACAGGTTTGTGAATTGGGGGTGGAGTATATGGTCAAAGAAGCATACTCAGAACTATGTTGAGAAATACAATTAATGTGGAAAATACATTTGTCAGAAAAGACAAAGACTGGGAGAACACTAAGTTGAATGACTTACAATAATCAAAGATATGATTCTGACTGTGTATGTGTATATGTGTGTGTATAAAACTCTAAAGGTGATCTTCTGAATGAATCAGCTCCACAAAGTCTTAGTCAAAAGGATCCAGAAGGTTCTGTCATTTAATCCTCAAAACAAGTTGACATATAGGTCTCATTATCCTCACAAGGGGAAACAGCCTCAACAAAGTTGTGGAACTTCCTCAAGTTCATGTAGAACCATCATCTCTTGCTTTTAGACAACTGCAAAATGACTTAATTTTCCTACTGTCATCTCACTGTACAGTCTAGATTTACCTCAGAAGTTAGTGACAAAGTCACTCAGGTAGCCCAAATCCCGCCAATGGCTTCCTACGCTATCTGGAAGAAGACTCTACTAGATCTGTCACATCTCCCTGAACTTCTCTGCGACCAGACTCCCCAACATTCCAGACACACGCTTTCTTACTATGCCTCATGTACACCTCAGGATGAAGCTTGTTTTTTGCTTCCTTTTATCTGGAACTTCCCCCAGTTACATGCATGGCTTTCATCCTCATTTCCATGTCTCCTCAAATGATACCTTCTCAGGGAGCCCTTCCTTAACCTCTCCATATAAAGTAGCTCAGCCTCTAATACTTTCAATCCTTTTGTAACTGCTTTATCCTTTTCCACTGCAGTTCATCTCAACCTGATAGGTCCCCTTGCCCCCTGCCACCACCACCAACAAATATAAACATCACAAGGAAAGGAATTTTGTCTCTATGTTTCCTGTTCTAAACAAAGTCAGGAATAGGGCCTGGCCAGTATACCCTCAATAAATGAATGAAACAATGGAGAGAGGTCTTTGATGCTGATGTAACAAACTGGAAAAATCATGCTTTTTAAAGTAAACCAACTGATTTCAATTGGAAGTACATTTTAAATGTTCACTTATAATCTCTGGTAACAGGAATTTGAAACTATCCAAATATTTAATAGCTGTATTAGTTGCTATAATCCAAAATGCCAAGTGTGATTATTTCTGACACAACTGATAACTCTTGTTTAATTTCAGGGAATCATTATCCCAACTGTGTATATCAGTTGTGTGACTGGCAGTGATGAAACTGATTTTCATGTGCCACGATGAAAATGTTCTCTAGGTTCTGGTCATTGTCATCTCTATGTATGTGTATACACCACACAGCAATCCTACAGTCCCTGATGACTTTTTCAGATCTGAAAGCTCCTCCCAATACAAACCACTGTTTACTTTCTGTAATGTTGCATTCTACTATCACTTAATATCCTCAACTGCTCTTCCCTAAGACACATTTAGGCATCTCAATGCTGCTACCTCAGAGAAAAAAATATTGAGGAGAGAATCATTTATTTTAAAGGCATTATTAAAACTTTTAGTAAACATTTGATGTCACAGAGATGTGCTTTTCTAACAAATTAAATACCTCACTCCATAAAATAGCACTTGGAAAAGTAGATCCCAATCAAAACGTTTGGAAGTGCTTTCTTTTCTTTCTCTTTTAACAACCATCTCTACTAGCAAATAGACACTGAGTGCAAAAACATTTAGCTTAGAAACGAAAACAGAAAAGATGAATAAATACCCACAGACTTTATTGGGAAAAATTCTGGGCGCTCTGAGAACGAGAGTTTGGAAAGAGTGCCTCCTAGTGGTTAGACGTACTCGAGGTTGGAGCGATGGGACGGAAAAGTACCTTTTACGTAAAAATGAAATGGGATATTTGGGAAATCATACCATTAACGACAACAAATTCACAGCCTTGCAAACTCATTTCCTAGCAAGTCACCGCTTCCTTGAATTCTCTCACCTGCTAAACTGATTACATACAGATTTGTTCACAAGGAAAATAAACTAAACCGGCCGGCAATGCTTGAGAAATCCTTTCTACCAAGTGGAAAATTTATAATAATTTATATGGGGAAGGAAAATAAAACAAAGTGAGTAGAGGGAACACATAAAGTTGAAGTTCCTGGCTCTCCTTGCTGCTCTTTGTACCTCTGCTCCCATGGATCACTTCTTTTATGACCACTAAATATTTAATTAAATTTTAAGATATCAGGTGTCTAAATTTAGATCAGTAACAAACTGCTGATGATTTTTTCCTGAATCAATATATAACAGGGGATTTTCAAGCACACGCTTGTCCAACAACAGTTATTTCATATCTGTCCATTAAGTAGGAAACATAGCTAATTATGGACTAATCAAAGAAATAGCAACGGACAACTATTAATAATACGCAATTATCCTGACAATTTTAAAAGAAACTGTGTTGTCAGTGTAATTGCATGTTTGCCGAATCACACTCTACTTTCTATACTTCAATTTAATCATTTATATAAAGTTTAGCACAAAAGAATTCAAATAGCAAAAAGTTATTTTTTCTCACACCTTGTGATTTGAAAGATTTCTTAATTAGAATTGTATTACTCCTAGGAAAGCAAACATTTTGGACTAGTGAAGTTTATCGATTGTGGCAGCAAAGAAGACCTGAACCAAGAAACAAAATTTGTTTTATGGAAACCGCTTAGTGAACTGGATGCATTCTTGGATGAACAACTAATTGATCCCTTTCCTATCATTCTCTACTCTAAATCTTCACCATCTCCTCAACAAAGGTAAAATTACAAGCTTCTTTGACACCTGGCCTTTGATCATTAGCTCCTGCTTACCAGTCCAGCCTCAGCTTGCACTTCTGCCCTGTTTTGCTTTACACTCCAGTCACCCTAAACTGCTGTTTGATCCTTTCTCCATCAACACATGACACCATGGCAGCATTCCCTGTTTTTACCAATGCCACTTGCTCTACCTGGACTCATTTCAGGAACTATTGCTTCTCCCCCACCTCCTTCGCTTCACCTATCAAAAAGCTACTAATCTTTCAGTACTCAGCTTGGGTGTCATCTACCAAGTCACCTTGCGGGGAGCCACGTGGCCCCTTCTTGGAGCTCTCATCGACCACGTTCATAAGTCTTACCTTAGCACTGACACCCTGTACTAAAACAATCTGTTTATGTTTCTCCTTCTCAAAATCAGGCACTGTTCATCCCTAGATCCCAGCACACATGTTGCCCATAGTGGACAGTCTCCAAGTGTTTACTGAGTTGCATAGACTACATTATATAGGTTTTTACATTGTGAAGGTTCTTACATTGTGAGAGATATTTTCTTTAATACCCAGGTAAAATCGGTAGACTTGAAATCACAGTATTTCCTCATTTCCATTAAATGGAGTAATTTATAAAATTGTAAGACCAAGTTGATTAGGGTGATAAAAAATTATCATATATGCAAAGAAGAATTATAGTTTCCACTCAGAACTTTGGATTCATGTAAACCTAGAAAGAATTCTCTAATATTTAAAAATTAAAAGTCTGGCTAACGCCAACTTTTGGCCACTTTTTACTTGGTTGAAAAAAATAAACGCTTACACAACAAAACAATACTATTGCATTTAAATTCAAAATAAATTCAAATTCATGCATTAAATACTGAGTTATAAAAACACATGCACAAGCCACCAGAACAATGAAAGGATATTACCATTTGGTCATTATAAATTTAGAAGATTGTATAGAAATGTTCCTGGACAATTAAGTCCCCCATAAAAACATGTTTTTATAAAGTTGGCATTCTCATCCACTATCTCTGAGTTTTAAATGTTTATTTATTTATTTATTTATTTTGAGAGAGAGAGATAGTGAAAGCAGGGGAGGAGCAGAGAGAGAGAGAGAGAGAGGGAGGGGGGAAGAGAATCCCAAGCAGGCTCCATGTTCACCGAGGAGCCCAATGCAATGCTCGATCTCACCATGGCAAGATCAGGAACTGAGCTGACATTAAGAGCCAGATACTGAACCAACTGAGTCACCCAGGAGCCCCTGTTTGTTTTTTAATCATGGTCTGCCAAAGGACCCATCACCCACTTCTAGCAACATATTCATTTTGTTAGACCAACACTGAAAGTAAATATTGGCATCAGTGATTCTAATGAGAAAGTTGTACATGTGACCCTGTAGCTCAGGAAGCTGTTGCATCAAGAATCACACCATGATCTCTCCTTAAAATAGTACTGATAAGAAATATGGCTCCTTGCCAAAGATTTTTAGCCAAACCATATTAAAGAAAAAAAGAAGCAAACAACAATTCTAAAGCCTGTGCACCAGCAGTATCAGATCACATGGGAGCTTGTTACAAATGCAGATGCTGATTCAGTAGGCCGGGCTGGGCCAGATATTCTGCATTGTGAACAAGTTTCCAAATGATACCAGTGCTACCGATCTGCAGATCATATTCTGAGCAGTGCAGGTCTAAATACTTGGCAACAGAGGTAAAGCAGCAATAAACTCTGCTTCCGTGGAAGGTTATCTAGGAAAGCCGTTGATAGGAGGTGACAATCATACAGAATAAAGGGACAAAGAGCTCTAGTCACAGGAGATTTCAAAACTAAGGACATATAGCTTTGAAAATACATAACATGGTCAAGTCACAGTAAGCCAGCACAAATGTTGAAAGTACGGAATACGTGGAGAGTGCCAAAAGGCCAGGTCAGGGAAGTAACCTGAGGCCAGGTTGTGACTATTCTATATACCTGTCATACAACTTGACATTTATTTCACAAACATTGAAGAGATCCTGTGGTGATATTGGACTTTTTTGCGTGTGTGTGTGAGAGAGAGAGAGAGTGCGCAAGAACAAGCAAGAGCGTGCACATGTGAGCAGTGAGGAGGGGCAGAGTGAGAAAGAGAGAGAGAATCTCAAGCAGACTCCATGCTCACCACGGAGCCCAAACTGGTGTTTGATCCCTCAACCCTGGGATCATGACCTGAACTGAAATCAAGAGTCAGACACTCAACTGACTGAGCTACCCAGGCACCCCAGGATACTGGACTTTCAAAAATTGTTCTAATTGAACGTATTTGACATATAACATGGCATATATTTAAGGTGTACAGCATATTAATTTGATACATTTATATCAATTGTATTGCTATTGTAGAGATATTTAGCACTTTTACCATATTATATAATTATCCTTTCTTTTTAGTGACAGGGATAATTAACTTTTAGTCTCTTAGTAAGTTTGATGATTGCACTATGAGATTGTTGTCTATACTCATTATATTATGCATTAGCTTTTTAAAAATTTTTCTTGAAGAAAAACCACAGAATGCCAATATTAAAAAAAAAAAAGAATTGTGACATTAGCATGGGAAATGGGCTGAAAGAAATAAACATAACCAGGCAAAAGGTTATTTGAAGTAATTTAAGGAAGAGATGTTGAAGCCTTGAACTACAGCAGTGGCATTTAAATGAGGTAAGAAAGGAAAGCCCCTGAAAGACATTTATGAATTTACGTGTGGCACAGATACAGGATTACCCACCAAAATCCATTCTCCCACACTTTCATGGTGTAGAGTTATGGCTAGGGGGTGGCTGGCCACTTAAGACAGCAAGAGAACTCCTGGGGCACCTGGGTGGCTCAGTCGGTTGAGCATCTGACTTCAACTCAGGTCATGATCTCGCGGTCTTTGAGTTCAAGCCCCGCGTCGGGCTCTATGCTGACAGCTCAGAGCCTGGCTTCGGATTCTGTGTCTCCCTCTCTCTCTGCCCCTCCCCTGCTCATGCTCTGTCTCTCTTTCTGTCAAAAATAAAATAAACATTAAAAAAAATTTAGAAAAAGAGAGCAAGAGAACTCCTTATAGCCTGCACAATGTTCATGAAAGTGATGTGAACTTAGCCTTACTTAAGAGTTAATTGTTGACCTTGGTCTTCCTCTGTGCCCCCTCCCACTAGCTGGAACTGTAACCTTGGAGGTCATATGTTGATGACAGAAGAGGTGCTGTGGTCTGAGTCTCTAAAGGGTTTCATGGAGATGAGCTGCCCACTGACTTGGGCACTCTTCTCAGGATGTTACATAAGAAAAAAAAAAACCTGGCAATGTTCTTATGTATATGTATTATTATATGTGTTTTGTTCCGGCAGCTCAGTGTTTGCTTTTAGCCTCTAGAGGACTTATGGTTTAAGGAGTGTGAAGAGTAAAGAATACTAGGGATTTCAGAGTATCTAAACGAACAGCACGAATCACAGAGTGATGGTGTGTCCTTATTCAGATTAAAGAAAAGCAGAAGAGATTGTAGGTCTAGGGGAAAAAATTGTGAATTCACTTTTTGAAAGATGAAGTTTAGGGTGCTTGCAGGATATCCTGTCGCAGATATCCAGCAGGTTTTTACACAAACAGGCCTGGATCTCAAGAGAATACAAGAGCTTTGAAAAAGCCAAGTGAGGCAAGGAATACACAGGGAGAGACTGTGCGGTAAGAAGAAAAGGCTGTCAGTTACAGGACCCTGGGAACAAAACCAATGCAGGAGTGGGGTCCAACCAAAGGAGAATAGTAGGAGAAACATAGGTGAGGGCAAACAGAAAGTAGTGTCACAGAATTATCTCATAAAACAATGTCAACTGAAAAATACAAAAATAAGTGCTGACAAACACACAAATACACTATAATGTCATTTATATAAAGGTTAAAAACCTATAAAATGTAACATGACATATTCTGTAGGAGTACACAAATATATAGTAAAAGTATAAAAAATGAATGAGAATGTTCTATACCAAATTTTGGATAATGGTTACACATCTGTTTGGGCAGGATTACAAGCAGGGAGGAACATACAGGGAAGTTGAACGGTTGATAATGTTTTATTGAACTGGGAGGAGGCACATCAGTGCTCACATTTTTAGTAGTTTATATGTTTCATAATAAAATTTGGAACTAATTAAAATGTCAAAAGAGTTGCACAAAGTAGGATGTGGTAAACAATATCAAAAGAAGATAAGAAATGGAAAAAAAAATGGATTTGGCAGGTAGCAGTTTGGTAAAAACATTTTATAAGAGGGATTTTTTTTAAGTAAAGAGGAACTTAGGTTAGATTTTTTTAAACTTAAGGAAGCAAAATTCCATGCTGACATTTTGTTTGTTTATTGCTTGTTTATATTTTATTTTAGAGAGAGAAAGAACAAGCAGACAGAGGGGGCAGAGGGAAAGAGAGAGAATCTTAAGCTGGCTTCACACTCAGCACAGAGCCCGATGTGGGACTTGATCCCATGAACCATAAAATCACGACCTAAGCCAAAATCAAGTCAGCTGCTCAAATGACTGAGCCACCAGGTGCCTCCTTTTGAGATATGAAACATTAACTACACTATTTCTGTTGAGTTATTCACTTCATAAGAAACTTGTAACTGTTTATAATTGTTTTATAATGAGAAAAACTTGTTTTCTGCAATAGAGGAAAAGACACTAATGAGATTATAACTCCAACTTACCTAACATAAATTTCTTTATGAGCTTAGCTCATGATAGAAATAAACTATAAAATGTTCATCATTCTCCACTAGCATATTAAAGAGAAGTCATATCTGATAAAAATTCTAGGGGCCAGCTGAATTTAGAATAATGAAAATAAATGAAGGGCAAAAACTGACCCTGAAAGGAAAAATGATCTTTTTTATTCAAGAAGCAAACGAACTATTTGCAAAATAACCCTTTTTCAAAATATTTATTCTAGCAGTGATGAGATCTAAAGCTATTGTCTCTATGTCCTCTAAGGGAGCAACACTCAAAGCTTATGCTAAACTTCACCTGAATCACAGATGAATACATTAAATAATTACAGTACATTTTAGCAAAGAAAGAGATTACTTTGAGGAAGAATTTTCATTTTTCCTTTTTTTAACTGTTCATTTATTTTGAGACAGAGGGAGTGTGAGCGGGGGAGAGGCAGAGTGAGAATGAGAGGAGAGAGAGAGAGAGAGAGAGAGAGAGAGAGAGAGAGAGAGAGAGAGATTGAGAATGAATCCCAAGCAGGCTCCGTGCTGTCACTGCGGAGCCCAATCCAGGGCTTGATCCATGACCATGAGATCATGACCTGAGCCAAAATCGAGAGTTGGCCGCTTAACGGACTGAGCCAGCCAGGTGCCCTAAGAATTTTCATTTTTCAAACTCCAGTTGTTTCTCATTTAATCTTCATAACGACCCTGCAAACTTGTGACTGTTATATACGTTTTAAGGACCAAAAAATTTAGGTACAGAGACATTAAGTAATTTAGCTGTCCAAAGTTATAAAAATAAGTAGTGGGGCTGGATTTCAAATTCAGATATAGCTACATTCAAAATTGACAGGCTTTCCACTAATCTTTGTATCTACCTCTCAAATGAACTTAGTGACTGATGGACATGTAAGATTCCCCCCCCCACCCCCAACAAAAATTGCTGCAAGATTAAAACCTAGTGACGGATGGGGAGCATGAGTGGCTCAGGTGGCTGAGTATCTGACTCTTGATTTCCGCTCAAGTCATGATCTCACGGTTCATGGGATCGAGCCCTGTGTCAGGACCTGCCCTGACAGTGCATCTCCTTCTCGCTGGCTCTCCCCTGCTCACTCACTCTTTCTCTCAAATAAATAAACTAACTTAAAAAAAAAACACCTAGTGATGAGTGGATGTCAATAAAAGAGGACTGGCCTCTGAAAAACAGATGTTTTAGATTATTCTCTCTGGATCTGGGCTTTCGTTCAGTCTAGTAGACATGTCCTGTCATAAAACCTCTACAGGTGTGCTGAAAGTCAAGAAAACCTTCTGGAGGATCATTAGAATCAGAATTGATTCAAAACTCTTGGACTACTTCCCACAAAAATTAGCACCTTCCACAACTACCAGATTGAGCGGATCTAGCGCCCAAAGCATAGCATCTGTGAGAGCCAAATAATCTCTGCAAGTCCACTGAAATGTTTGATTTCAGCGATGGAAGAAGGGTAGATACATTCAACCAGTGTTGAATGGTGCGTTTTTTTCCTCCCTGCTCAGTTTCCTCATTTGAAAAATGGAGGAATAAAATACATCTAACAGCCATGACAAAGATTAAATAAAAAAAGTACTATTCAGTATAGTAACTACAAATGATCCACTTACAAAAAGGTGGTGATGATAAAGATGATAGAAGGTGAGGAACAGGAAGAGGAAGAAGAGGAATCCAACTCAGAAGTTTAGAGATAGGGGCCTCTGGGTGGCTCGACTGGTTAAGCGTCTAACTTCAGCTCAGGTCATGATCTCATGGTTCACTGAGCTCTGCATCTGGGTGCTGGGCGGACAGCTAGGAGCCTGGAGCCTGCTTCGGATTCTGTGTCTCCCTCTCTCTCTACCTGTCCCCTACTCATTCTCTCTCTATCACTCTCAAAAATAAATAAACATTTTTTTACAAAGTTTAGAGATATTCTCTGAATATCTGCATTTCAAGTCATTATTAGCCAATAATCTACTTTCTGCTTGAAAGCACGCTTTCTATAGCCTACGGATAATAAAAAACATAAGGTGAGGCTCTCTGGCTGATTTTTTCTTTTAAGGAAAGAAGTCTGGACTCTCAATTACAGAGATGATCAGGTTTGAAATTTATTTCCCCGGCAGTGTGTCAGATTCTGCGTGTGGTATAAACCTTAACCATGTGAAGCAGGTTACACCTGTTCATGTTGTTTTGATTCACCACAGTCCTGTTTACTCATTTTGAATATTCTAACTGCTAAACACACAGTTGGCATAAGTCATGACAGTTAATTTTTACTCATTTTTGGTTGTTGTAGGTAATTTACATTTTACAAATTTTTGTTGGTAATGATTTAGAAAGTCACTTTTAAATGAGAATAACCTACTGGTATCTATTTGATTATAGACACAGCACTATTTATATCCCCCAGCTTCCAGGGAATTATCCATGGCTTTATTTATAAATGTCGCTATTTGTGGTATTTTCCCTTCTCATTTCTGGAAGCCCTGAAAAGGATGGGGATTTAAAATGTGCTTTAGTAAATGATAATTCCCAATTCCAGGAAAGTTATGGTGAAACAAGCACTCGCTGCTGATAGTATTGGGATTGCCACATCCCTTCTTATGAAAGCAATGTGGCAACAATGAACAGCAAGGTTTGTTCATTCCCTTTGATTTGGTCGGGAAATGATCCAGTAAAAACCAAATGATAATGCATCATTGTCCTCCACTAACTTACAAATATGAGACTCAACATTAGAAGACTGATTCAAAAAATTATAATACATAAATATAAAAACATTGTAATGAAAAATTTAAAGATTATGAAAGAGCACTGTAAGTATCTGATATCACATTAAGTCAAACAGAATATATAAAAAGAATATAAAGTAACATACACACTGGCTGAAACTATATCAAACTTTGGTTCTTCACCTGGGGTGCTCAAAAGATCACCTGCACATGTTCCTGAAAATTCAAATGGCCTGGCTCCACCACAAAGGGGCCTTATCAGTTTATCCGTTGGTGGCGAGACTGCTGAAAATATACATTTCCCTTAGATTTTATTTAGTGTAATGATGTTATCAATTTCAAAATGTCTTCATACTTTTAATGTTCTTAAATGACAGTATGGTGCCACTACAAATGAAAAGTTGTTATATTAAATCCATGTTTTGAAGAATTGTCATTGCCTTGTTACATGTAATCGTTACTTCCAATTAACTCCCTGGAACAGGATTCTAGAGGCAATCCCACAAAAATGTCATAAAGTGGCTACACTGAAAACTCATTGGGAGGCCAATGACAAACTCTATCCAAATGCCCCCTGAACATCTCCAAGTCTCCAAGCCCTGGGGCCAGTCCACACCTAAGAAAACATCTGGGAAATGCTATGCAGAGGTCAAGAGTCCCTGCCCATACCCATCTAAACCATAATCTGTCACCCCAAATATAAGACAATCACAAATGTACAAGGGCTTGTAAGTATCAACAAATAATGCTAAGTATGGCCCAAATCCTTATCATTACAGACTAAATATTTACACGAATGAGCTATGAAATGCTGAACTATTCGTTATGTGTATAATTGTAAGTAAAATAAACTGATGTGCTCTTTTGAAGTGAATTTGGGTAATTTTTCTAAGGATGAAGTGCACCCATGGAGTATACTATATAAGGGCAAAGTCTGTGAGCAGAAGGCTGGGCTCCTCGTCAGAGTGTCCCAGTGAAGGTGGGGGAAAGTCCTCTCAACCACAGGACAGCCAGCAGCCCCCCATGGGCAGCACAGTGATAACAGAGGCTAATTTTAGAACTCCATGTGTATTTTTTACTCGGTTCCCACCCCCTTTTCTACCAATCCCACAGTCAATGTTCATTTTTGCAGTGCTTTTTGTGTTCCTGAAAGAGTTTAGCCTTCAGACACAATGGAAAAACAAACAAATAAGGTCATGGACCTCATCATGTTCAGTTCATGTGGTTCTTCCCCAGATTTCAGAGCAAAGGCCATAGAGATTAATACGTAATACTCAAGTCTGGGGGACTAAATAGTATCTGAATTCTTAAGCCAAACTCCAGAGTCGCTCAACACAACAAACTTCAAAGTAATTATTTTAACATCAAGGTGCTTTTAAATCAGAATATTGATTATTCTAAATTATTACTTTTTTGCAAATGATAAATACCTTATAACAAATAATTAAAAATAAGTTACCCTAAACTACATCTGAATATATTACCTTTTCTAAGATTACTTTAAGAGTACTATCTTGAGAAGGTAGTATTTTCTAGGGAATAATCCCCACAAATTAATAATAATGAATATTAAAAATAAAGTTTAATTATGTATAAAATTTTCAAAGTTAAAGAAAGAAAAAGAAAAAATTACAAACATCACAAAATCCAGTTATAAGGAAAGCACACAGGCAGAGACCATAACATATCTTTGTTCATAAATGTTCCAATAGTCACTTAGAGAATTCGTCTCTTAAGAGATCTTAAAGGTAATTAAAACATTGTGATCACATGACTACTGTTATTTAGACGGGGTTTCTTGAAAAACACGCTGCTTTTGTTTTTGTTATTGTTAATAAATAAACTTAGCTGGTGAATTTAAAGGTCTACTTAAAGATTATTAACCACTTGACCTATAAAGTTAATGAAAAGGATCTGGCAGCTGCTGGTAAGTGAAAAGCAAGGAGAAACAGGAGAAGTATCTCTTTTATTAAAGGTCAATTATTAGATAAAGTAATTATACTTACAAAATTTTTACTTACATAATTTTTGGTACTACACTAACCACACTAATATAGTTATGCCTCACTAAGCCTATTATCTATAATTCTTTGGTCTAGAATTAGGACAGTTTATCACCACGTAATAGTTTTGTGATCTTAGACAAGCTAGCTAAACTCTCTGAGCCTCAGGTTTATTATTTTTAAATAGGGAGAGTAAGAGTAGCTCACTCAAAGATTTGTTGTGAGGTTAAATGAGACAGTCTCCATGTTAGGACAGCAGCTGGCACAACCTAAAGTTATTAAGATGTTATTACTCAGCTAAACCTGGGTCCATTAAAATAGTCCCATCCTCTACTGCACATACTGAAAAAAGGATTAGATTTTCACTGTTAAAGTATTCATGCTAAGAGGGTCTTATTAAATCTTCAAAATTCATGCCACGGTGACCAAACACCATATAGCATGATATTCACTTATAAAGATTTATGATGTTGAGGCATGAGGAAGTATCATGTATCGATGAACAACTAACTTTCAATATTTTCAAATGAAATGAACACATGTATCTTGAAAGTGCCTTGTGGTTGGCTTCGTTCTTTCTGTGGACACTCACATGGAACTCATTTCAGAATGAGGTTTATGGGCAGGAAGGTCTCTCTTTGTGATTATATTTAGAAAACTACTCTGCAACAAGAAGAGATCCATGAATTGCGATAAATGTGGCTTCTAAGGCACAGACTTGAACTACTTCAAATGGAGGATGTATCTAGGTTTCCTCATCAAATTTCAATTTCCTGCAATTGAGGAAAACTAAAATTTGAAGACAACTTCTTAAAATTTTATTATAATCTTAATACGACTAAAGGCATTTTACAACTTCACATGTATACTAATCATTATCTCTAAAACTATTTTTATGTTACCACTTTTCCAAAGTAAAACCTCTATTAGACCTAATTGCTTAACTTCCACCAAATCAGAAAAAGAAGAATTCCCACTAGGGAAGTGGGAAATATGGATATGACAGGACAGTGTAGTAAAAAGTCTACAAATTCAGGTTTATTCTTTGGGTTAGGTGTGAAATTGATAAGAGCACAGATTCTCTGATTACTGGTGTAATGGCTGCTCCTATGAGAGGGGACACTTCCATTCTAGAGTTGGATAAATACAGAGATTGCTTCCACCCTGCCCTAAGCAATTACTGATTACTGAGAAGGCACTGGCCCTACATTTCTGCAGTGTATAATGCACATGACTTGCTGGGGACCCAATTACTTAGGCGAAAACACAAACTCCTAGTTAAGTGTGGCACAGAATTTTTTACACTGAGCCTTTTAATCATCGGAAATACATGTGAACGTAGAATTCACATAGAATTGACAGGACACAAGTTTAGGCATGAGCAGAGCTAGCTACTAAGCGGTTTACTAGATGTTTGTCGTTAGCAAAGTTAAACTGTTGGTGCCTCAATGTCTTCATCTGCAAAATGGCAATGATAACTACTTACTGAGGGCCATCGTGAGGATTAAAGAAGTCAGTATATATATTATATTGTATATATATTATACAGTATAATATTAGTATATATATTATATATATATGACATATATTAGTCAGTATATATATTATAGTCAGTATATATATTAATATATATACTGACTATATTAGTATGTATATTATATATACATTATATATAAATATATGTTATATTTATATAATAAATTCTTAATATGTGCTTCTAACAATACATTTCTTAATATTCCAATTCTCTTCACCAAATATAGGAATGGCTCTCTTTTGATTTTAGGGTTTACTTCTGAATAATTTTTCTCGTTTCATTCAATATTGAAAATGGTTTTTTCAAGACCTGCTATATTTGTCTAGTCTTGTTTTTCATATAGTACAAACCTGAAAGGTTAAGGGGAATGAAAATTTGTTTTAAATGGAAATATAAAAGTCCCAAATTTCTACTACATAAAAATGAATGTGGACAATATAGATCTGAGAACTGGAATTAATTAACTTTGAGCAAAAGATAATGCTGGCAGAAGGTCAAGAGAAATGCTTGGTACTGTCACTTAAAATCATTAAGGCCAGTCAGGCCTCCAGTTGACTTAGGTCTTCTTATTCAGCTGTTTCCGGTTCTTCTTTTCCCTCCTGCTTCCTTCGTTATAAAAGGACCTGGTATCAGCATTACAAGAGGCTTGCTGCTGTTTACCAATGGTCTTGAGAGGTTAATGACCTCTTTAAACACCCCTGTTGAACAAGGTTCTCTTCTTTCCGTAATCATAATGACAATAATAGCAGTTTTTATATATGAAGTCCTTACCGTGTATCAGGCACCTTGTCAGGATATTTACATACTGTTTTGCATTTTATGCTCATGACAACTCCCTGCGATTGGCTCAGTAAGTCAACTGCCGCCATCGTGCGGCTCAGAAATGGCAGAGCCAAGTTTTGAAGCCAAGCAGACTTGAAGCACTGTAGACTTGGCAGTCTAATCATTATGGGGCCAATCAACAGGACACGTTGACCTGTTCTCTTAGGCAAAGGCGTTCTCAACCTGAGATACTGGAAGACACTTTTTGGAGAGATTTGGTAAAGTCCCCACTTAACTTCCTGACAGGACAAGGGGAAAAAAGTCCAGGACATTGCTTCTGATTCCAAAAAGTTTATACTCTTTGGGAGACTCAGAAAGCTGAGAAAGCTGAGGCCAAAATAAATACACAAATAAAGGAGGTAGGCATTATATATTTAGTATGTAATATTAAAACTACTAATGTAACATGTGAGAAGTTACAAGGTCAACTTTTGTGCGATTCATTTCATATGTTTTGCATTAATAAAAATTACCATAAGCTAAAAAAAACTTTATTCTCCTAGGTAAAAAGTATGTAAAAACAATACTGTTGGACAATTTTTAGTTTCTATGGAAATATTAAGAGAATGAATCCAAATAACACCTTTTAATAGATTTTGAATTAACAAGGGTAACTAACTGATCATGGATTCAGCCTAGATGGGAATGTTTGGATCAAGAGACAAACTGGTGGTTCCTAACATTTACAGAATACAGAGAGATCAAAAGCTAAATGCCTAGTAGTCTAAAAGAGCCACACTGTTGTCAATACATGAAAGAACTTAGGTAAATTAAAAACAGAACTCTCATTATGCTACCTACCTACTCCATTTTCCTAAAGAATTTCACTTAAAAATAGAACCACACTGATTTTATAGTTATAATTTTACTTTCCTTGGTAAACCCATCAAAGGTATTTAAGATGTTATAGTTCTCTTTTGTAACTCCTTTACTAGGTTTATTTGTAGAATGGAGAGAAATCCCATTAACTGGAACTCTATTTTTTCAATATTAAATAAGATAATGGCCACAACTCAGTTAATATAAGGACGATCTCAGACTACTTTAATGTCATCCTTTCTCTTATGAGTTGCCAAGTTCAAACACCTGATGAGAACTCTAATAGGAATAGAGAGGAACACTGACAAAAGAACCTGCCATTGCTGCTATAAAAAATGTATTCCCATAAAAATTAGATTTTTGGCCAATAGTTTCTTGCTATTAAAGATAAAAATTGTGAGAAGTATATGAGCGTGTCTCTGTATATATATATAAACACACACATTATATATATATATGTATATGTATATATATATATATATATATATATATACACACACACACACATACATATATTCACACACACACATATACAAGTTTCTCCCGCTATCTGAAAGTAGAGCATTCCTATTAAATCTTACATAAATTGAAATGGTGTTAAAGCCAAGAGACAGCTACCATTTTGTAAAAGTGAAAACCCTCTTTGGATTTCCCTTGGTTAGGGCAAACAGCTACTGTAGGTCTTTTGTAAAAACAAAGTGGCATAAAGTGAATTTTCAGATAGCAGGGAAAACATGCATATATACATCTTGAAAAAGATTCTTGCCAAAACTTACAGACTGAAGGTACTCCTTATGATGCAATCACATGTCAAAGGTGATACTTATACTCCTAATACAAACTTTTTCTTAACTACACTTAGAGCAAAAATCAATGGTATTTTTAATCAGTTGTAATAGAGATTCCACCAACAAAAACTGGTAATTTCCAAGACTATTTGAGAGGTAGATATAAAAATATCTTTGATGAAGAACCTCATCCTATGTGCATATTCTACTTGGAGATAAAAAGCACAGTGAATGAGCATGGTATTGTCGTTTTAAAATAGTGTTTATTTCACTTTTATACTTAACCTTTAAGATTTCTATGTATATAGTTGAGGAAGAGTTTGTATTAAGTGTATAGGTTTTGTGTTTCTAGTTCTCAGATGCATACGATCTGTAGCTCTTGACCAGAATCTTTTTAAGGCACTTGATCATTTTGTGAATGCTATTCAGGTTAAAGCTAAAAACACAATCTGTAAATCTAGGCACATATAAAATGCAATTCTTCAAATGAATATGCTGAAAGTGAATAAACATGTAAGGTCCCCACTGTCAACTCTTACAAGATGTGGAGTTTGGATACCTCCCTCCAGAAACCTGTTGCCACACGTGGTATGTGACCATCTGGATACAGAGTAAACTGGTCCATCTATAATTTAAATAATTGTGCTATTTATTTTTATTCTAAATATTTACATTTTTCATTTCTTTTGTATTTTAAATAATGGTAATTCTTAAAAAATTTTTAAGATAAAAACACAATGGACTAATCATTATAATAATTTCTTTCCACCCCCCAATGGATCATCCTGTGTATTTTTGAAGTGCAAACCTCCTACTTCAAAAACTATTGGCATAGAGAGTGAAATAACAACTTCAACCTATCTTGGAAATCCTTTCATAAATTTATCCTATTTTTTCAGTCTTCCCATAAATGAATCACTCATGCCAAGTGAGCTGATAGTTATGACAGAACAAGACGCAGGGCAGGAAACTGAGACTACGCTATTTTCTGGTTGGAAATGCAGTCTAGATGGGTAGAAAGCCAACTATACTAAAAACTAGAGGTCAGCAACTAAATCGATGGCAAGCCAGATTCACTAACAAGCAAAGAATCTGACTGAGAGGAGCAAGTCAGGAACCTCGCTCAGCCAGGCAGAAAATGAGAACATACACGTCATAGGAGCTCAAAGACCAAAGGAAAAAAATAAAAGTAAAAAAAAATCAAGCAGGCAGATGAGAACCCTGAGGCACAATGGCAAGGCTTCTGGAATGGTTACAAGGTCAAGGAGGCAGGAATCAGGAGATCCACTTGAACCAGCACAGGGGTTGGTGAAAGGACAAGGAAACAGATGTGAGGCCCAAGCAACAAAGCAATTTGATACTGAAGCAATTTTCTGTTATGGCCAGGAAGTTTCTGACATGTTTCCTACTGGATCCTTTCCCAGAACTTGGCTAGTGTGATCCTGTGCATAGCAGCAGACGCATCGGAGTGTCTGGAGAATAGGTAAAGTGAGGAAGGGGGATCAAGCAAACATTCTCCAGAGCTCGGACCTCTGCTATGATGCCCCCAACCTCCTGCGGCATTCTGCCCCCTATTCGCCCTTAAAATCACACTCATATGCTACGCCTCCCCTAGTCCTTCTTTATCATCTCCACTCTGAATTTCTAGAGCAATTATTTTGTCCTCTGAGCATTTTAACAGAACTGTGTACAGCCCTGCATTTTTTTGTTTGTCTCAAGTGTCAGCTTCCCCGGAGAGATTCCAAACACCCAAAGAGCTATGTATTCATGTCACATTTGGTTTTGAGTAGAATACTTCTTAAGTGTTTCTGAGAGTTCCTTGAATACTGTGATATCACTCTTTACCCAGGCAAATGTGCAGAAGGGCAAATGCACACAATATTTAGTATACAACTGTGTGAGAACAAGTAATTTATCTGAGATAATTAGAGTAAAATTCTGCCACTGAATTCACAGCAAAGGTGAACAAATAAAAAAAAAAATGGCTCCTGTACCAAAATACAATAGGCACAAATTGTTTCACTTGTGTGAAATATGAAGAACTAGAAAATACTGGATACTAGTCATTAAAGTATTGATTAGTAGTATCCAACCACGGATGGATTACTATAACATTCATTCATTAATTTACTGACAAATTCCATAAATACCTTTAATATCCCTGCTGTCAAATACTTAGCACACAGTGGCGCAGATGAACACAGGGATAGAGACATGAAAAAAGCATCATTTCACCCTTAGAAAAACCCAGAGAATATAAAATATTTCAGGGGCACCTCATCAAGCCCAGAAAAACTACCCAGCCATTTGACACTAGGCATGAAGAATGAGTAGTAATACATCAGGCAAAGCAAGAAAAAGTTGCAGGTGGCAGCAGAATCCCCAGTGGTAAAGACAGGAGAGCAGTGGAATACGGGTGAGGGGCAGGAGGGAGATGTGCCAAAGAGAAGGGATGCAAGGGGAGACTGAGCATCAGTGGGTACTGGAGCATATGCTATGCCAAGGAGTTTAGACTTCATCTGGGATGCACTGAGGAGCCATGGCCAGTTTTTAAGTAGTAAACTAGTAGATCTTCCCTGGGTTCGTGGAAAAAAGTAACATTTATTAATTTAGGTGACTTTTTAATTGCCGACTGTTAATAAGATAATACGCAAATCCAACTTAAGTGATATATAACATTTGGGCTTATTCTTTTGTTTCCCAAGTTAGCTAGTTTGTTTTTTCAAAAGCCAGATGATTTTCAAACTATCTTTGAGAAAAATTCAAAACACACACACCATTAGATTGAAAGACAAATGTCCACAGTAGCACTATTTAATGTATTAAATAATGACGTACCTAATAACTAATTTGCTGATTAATTTAGTTTATACTATTTCCTACTTATATTTTGTGGATAGATCTTACTTACTTAACTTTGAACAGATTAAGTGCTGGCTGGATACCATCTGGGAATCATGAACCACAGCAGAAGTCACCTGCTGAAGTCTGACAGGTCCACCTGTACATCTCTACACTACTTGAGAATACAGACTACTACTTTATTATTTAAGTTATTCATGTACCAATGGATCATTAGTCTATCAATTCCACCTTTTTTGTATCAAAAAACAGAAAGCCAAAGAAGAAAACACACCCCTGATCTGCTTCCCTCTCTCCATTTAGGGTACATTCTGATTTCTTTGTAAAATATATCTGACAAATGGCCCACAGTCCACACTGTGTTCCAAACAAAATATTACTATTCCAAAATTATACTGCAAGTTACTCAAGTACAAGAAAATACTGTTATTATTTAAACTCACAGAGACACTACTATGATTGTTCCATTTGAAAGAGATAAATATTGCTCAATATTTAAAAAAAATAAACTTTGGTGTGTATTATAAAACAAACATAAGAAATTTATCTCTATCTGAAATCACGCACAATATAATTTCATGGAAACATTTTGGGGTAATGACTTTGAAATGAATACAGGAAGAATGTTATTAAAAAGAACAAAGATTAGGAAATATACTGTAGCACATAATCCTGCAGTGGGGAAGGGAACAGTCTCTTATGATCTAATAGGATTTTTCCATTCTTAACTTGGTTAATCTTAGACACAAAACAAAATAAATCATTCTTGGTTTCTAAAAGTCCATGGTGATACTGAAAGGAAATTAATTCCCTTTGCTAAACATGGTTCATAAAAACATACTATTAAAGTCAGCTCAATGGAAATTCTAGATTTATTAGTAAGTAAATGGATGTCATTTTTCCCCTAAAATAAAGGATTTTCCCATCCCTTTCCAAAGAGTTTCTAACACAAAAGTGGCTTTCCAATATTGGGAAAGAGGTGTCGCATGTGGTAGAATGGTGACGGTATGATGTTGGCATAGTGGAAAGCTTGGTAAACTCAGTGTGGTAAAGAGGCCAGCCCTTGAAAAATGATAGCAGAGTGATGCTTTCAGAAAAACTCAGGTACATCATCACCTTAAAATGTGAGGAGAAAACAACCTGATTATGGGTGAAATTGTGATTACAATTCTTACCATACAAGCCACTGTCTACTACATTGGAATTAAAATGCTATCGTCACTTAAAAAACATTTATTTAGAACCTAATTGTAAAAGTATAAGGCAGGGATTGTCCTCTAGGTGTTAAAAATCAATGACAGGCACTTACATGGATGTACGTATATTAAAACATGGGATTAAATGGCCAGAGCAAATATATTAGGGGAAAATGAGGCATTAGGATTCCTCAGTTAAAAGGTAGCACACTGTAGCCGGGAGGCAACATGTGTTACTGGGTTAAGAATGGAATAGCTACGGAAACTCTTTCTCCCAACTAAATAAACTATGTGGAAAGAATCTGGTCTTTGGTCAATCAGAAGAGTTTGATGAAAGATCAAGGATTTCAAAATCTGTTAGAAAGTTCACAGAACAGGTATAATCTGTAAGTTTCCAGAGGTGGGTGGTGAGAGAAGAGAGGACAAGCAAGTGAGTAATGGAGTATCTGCTCGAAGTTGATTTCTGAAAGGAAGAAATGACATGGAAAACTGGTGTGTTGAAGGAAAGGAATCAATAAAGACTGAGGGACTCAAACCAGGGGTCTTCCTGGACTCCTCTTTTTCTCTCACAGGCCACATCTAATCCAGCAGCAAATCCTGTTGGCTTTACCTTCAAAGTACAGTGCAAACCTGAAACTTATTCTCCCCACTCCTGAGGCCCTAGTTCTCAGGCCCACGCCATCACTATCTCTCACCTGGACTACTGCAAAGACATCTTCACTGTTGTCTTTTTTTCATTGTCCTCCACCATCTACTATTTACCACAGTCCATCCTCCACCCAGCAGCCAAAACTTTGTCATGACTTCTTGTCACATTTAGAATAAAACAAAAGTAGTTTATCATAAGCGAGTAGACATGACATTACCCGGTCCCTACTTCTCCCTCTAAATCCACCCCCTCCATTCTCCAGTCTGGCTTCACTGGGTTCTGCTGGTTCTCAAAGCAAAACCCCAGCTACCTGCTATTTCATGCAACTCTGAAACGGGGCCATGTACAGACCCTGTTTAATCTTGTGACTTCTCTTAGGGGAATTTGCTATTTGAACTGAATTACAGAAATTTGTATTTGGGAGTAACAACAACAGTGATTTACCTGATTACAGACAAACAAAAGAGTATAATACAGGCAAGTTCAAATTCATCTTTAAGATAAGAACAATAAGCATTTGCTACAGAAAGACACATAGAAGTGGCCTATGGCTATAAGTGAATACATCCCTTTTAAAGTAAGAAATATGTTTGCCATTACTGCATGTGTGGGAATAAACAGAAGAGAAACATTAAAAAAAGAGAAATAAGGAGAGAGCTGTGTCGCAGGCGCCGAAATGTGCCCAACATACCACATGGAGCTGGGAAAAGCGGAGGAGAAAGGGCTCTAGCCTGAGTTGCAAAGTGTGAGCAATAAGAACACTAGTCTGCAGACATCTATTGGCACAAATGGCTGTCACGTAAACCATGCTCAGGGGTTGTGGCTGAGTAAGAAAGACAGATTCCCTGCATCCTTTTCTAATATGTGTATCGCAGAGTGTGCTTTCCCATAGAAACATGCTATGAGATGGTGAGGCTTTCTGAATAAACCACAGAATTCTATCTAATCTACAATACTGCTGGAATAATGCAGAGAAAAGATAATGACATCAACTTTTGTACATCACAGCCATACTATGGATTAAATTATTTCTTAGGAGAGAGCAAAAGAGTCTAAATCCTAATTTAAAAACAGTATTTGCATCCTAAATGCCTGAATATGCTCGAACTGCTAGAACTGCTAAAATACACAGCAATTACAAATCAGAAGCTGATAATTATGTAAGTAGTCTGAGCAAGTCAAATGGGTTCACACTCATTCCCAGGAGGACAGCTCTTGGGTGCAAAGGTTTGGAGGCAATGGAGGTGGGCCTAGAGATATCACACTACACAAAAAAGGCATCTGGATTTCTCAACTTTGGTCTAGATGAATAGTTGACTGTCTTCACTTCTTACTTCCATTGGCCTGAAGCTGGCCAGAATCTGAAAAATACACCTTCCTAAACAGGTGAGGTCAGGACTAAGACAAACCCAACTGCCTTAAAATGTTCCACATTTATGAATACTCACAAATTAACTTGTTAAAAGTACTCAACAACTGCCCCTTCGTCCTATTTAAACCACTATGAAATCAATTGACAACGATGTTTTCTACTTGGGCCTAGTGGCTGGGAAGAATCCTTGAGTAGGAACCAGTCAAGTTCCTGATTTGGAGAAAGTCTAGTGCCCTAGTCACAAAGTGAATGGACTTTGCAAACCTGAAATTATTACATCTCCTGAGGAAAAAGACAGCAGGATGTTAAAGAACGAGGGAAGCTTGCTGAGGGAGAAATTAACTCCTGCACATTCTATTAAAATTCTATGGGGGCGGGGGGAGAAACTCTGGTGCTGGATGAGAGGTGGGGAGAATCCCTGAAAGGAAATTTCCCCAAACTTAACAGTGACTTATTCTGGGAGATGGTAATACAAGACTGTTACCTTATTCTTTGTAACTTTTTCTATGTTTTAATTCTTCAAAAAGTGCTGCTGGGTGAAAATCTATGCCTTTATCTCTTTGATACCAACCATTCTTTTCCTTTTAAGACATATCACAAATTCAAATGCCTATAAGGCCCAACAGTTAACGTAAGTGAGTGAAGCCTGCAGGACAAGAATTGTGTCAAACCAACGAGCACACACCCATGTCAAGAGGCACCTGTTCCTTCCAACCAGCTCACAGCTGCTGCAAAGAAATGTAATCAGTAGTGTTGCTACATTTAACAATTTTTTGAAACCAAAAGTCTGGTTTTTTTGGTTGAAATTTCCTGATTTTTAAATCTTGGCAAATGACTTAAGTTAAAAAAAAAAACAAACAAAAACCACTTCTGTGAAGGGCCAAATAAAAGGGATTTTCAAAAGTTATTTTGCCCAGGAAGTTCAAGGTACATCTCTATTTGTGTTGTATACAAACCCATATTCACATTAAAGTCTGAGAAGCATAGCTTTAGATCAAAAAAAAAAAAAAAAAGAAAAAAGAAAAGGAAAGAAAAGAAAAAGAAATAACTGCATAGTCTGTATGCAGAAGTCTGGGCATCCAAGCAATATCTTTCAGAGAATTATTAAATCCTCATCTAAATGGAGAAGTCCCTATTTAAGAGAGGACATTTTAAAAGTATTACTTTCTGCTTGTAAAGTTTACTCCATTCTATTTATCATTAAGTGTCTATACCACGTTGAAAGATTAAACAAGATTAGTGGAGTGACATCTAAAACAGGGGCTAGGTGACATAGCTTTACTCAAATAGTAAATAAAAGAAGTACGTGTGTTTTTCTTATATTGTCTATGAGACATGAAATTTGTGGTGAGAAAAAGTGCAAGGAATAGTCAATCAAAGGGAAAAGAGGCATGGATGAGCACAAGGCCATATTCAGAACCCTCTCTTCCAAAGAGCTGATGGCATCACCCCGGGTGACAGACAAGCTGGTAAGGTCCCTCAGATGAAGGGGAATGGTGGCTGGCCAAAACTCTAGCAGGCTAAGATGCAGGACGCTCACTCTGATACCAGACTGCCCAATGAGGTGGATTAGATTAGGGAAATGGCACGGGGAGTGGAAGGAGAGGACAGTGGATGTCTGGAAGGTGCAGGAGGTTGGCACACCAGGCCTGGAGAAACCTCAAAGTCCACTCAAAGAAAGGAGAAAAGCCACACAAGTATCTGGTGTATAAAGAGTAGTAGTGGGGTGCAAAGAAAGAGGATTAAATGAGGCAGGGAGAGGCAAGTCCAAATTCCTTATATTAGAAAGCTGCTGAGGTCACAGCCAGCACAGAACAGGGTCTGAAGTCAGACCCTGGGAAACAAGCAAGAATGCAGGCAGCCTCCTGGTATTGGGGAAGAGGCAGACTAACAACAGGTTTCCAGATTCAGCCAAGTTTTCTCAGCTTTGTTGCTGTTGGCCAGATAGGGGACATTTACCTATTGAGGGCCAGACAGACTAGAGAACAGATAGGTATGGAGAGTGATCTGTTCCCTAAGAAGACTCAACACCAGAAACACCATCCCAAAGGTCTGGGGACTATCCTGGGACACGGCAGTGTATCTTCAACTGCAAGTGAAAAACATTGTGATTCATCTGCCAGTAAGTTTGCTATCTGATATATTTATGCTAAAACCCAGCATCCAGGAAGTTCACTGTTCCATTTACTTTGCAAACAGGGTATGATCAGGAAACTATTTAAAGAAAGAGTTAAAAAAAGTTTTGCAGAAGCTAAATGCTCTTTTCTCTCTGTCATGTGTGACCTTTGAACTTTATGTTTACATAAAAAAGACAGGCAGCAGCAGAGTCCACTGTAATCTTTAACCATAACTGATTTCCAAGAATCTGTGATACCATCCCGTTCCTTTGCTTCAGTTACTTTCAATGAGTTACCGCTTTTAAATTTATTCAAGCATGCTAAAAATCAGACACAATGAAAATGCTAACCTACATGAAGTTGTGAAACTTTTTATTCAGAGCGAAAGTGTTTCAGCAAATCCCAAATCCCAGTGATGACATCTGCTGCAAAAGTGAGGATACAGTAATGACTCAACACTGACTAAGGAAATTCAACTGTGGAACTTGTCTGTTTATCAGGCTTTAAAAACAAATTTCTATGACCAACTTGAAATGGAGGAGGTAAGTTAAAATATGTTAACCACATAAGGCAATGAAAAGACCACTGAGGCCCCAACAAAGGTGAATTGCTGAGATCCTCCACGTCTTGGCCCAAGCCCAATGATTAAAGCCATGAGAGACTCTCCTGTTCTGGTTCTAGACAGAACATGTTATCCATTATTTTCTCTTTGTCTGCAAAGGATCTTTAGCCTCAAATAGTCAGACATGACAGAAGGAAGTCAACTTGAAATTCACACTAACACTCTGAAGTGTTTCCAGGGATTAATACATATAAATGTACCTAGGGACAATGAAAGTGGAAGCACTTGCAAAAGTAAAGCTGTACCTACTTACACAAGAGCATTTCTTAGGGGACATGGATGGAAATGGATAAAGGCAAAAGCAAGCAAACCCAGGAAAGTCAGATTTATATCAGCAGGGGTCGGGTAGACAGGGCATGCCACCCTCTGACCTCAACCATCACTACTGTTAGGGGCTTGGGTAGTCACAGCCAAGTCCCTGAGCTGTGCTTCCCTCTCCTACGGTGTTAAGCTGCACGAGCACACCACCCCACCTGTACATTGTCTAAAGGAAAGGCACAATAGAAAAAAGTTTCTCATCCTCTCACTTAGCAAACACAAGCCAGAGAAAGCCTCAGAGGCAAAATGACAGCCCTCAAAAAAGGAATACCTGTTGATGAATAAAGCCAATGAATGTAAAGGTAAATAAGTTCTCATCATCTGGGATCTCCTAAAAAAAAGGAATATCAATGTATTTCTCTCCTCCCCTCACTTCTTTTTTTTTTCTGATTGCTAATTGCACATAGGTAAAAAGTTGCTTTAATCCTGATATAATATTAAGATAGTAGAATGCAAAACTGCAACTACTTTTTGGGGGTACAAAAAAGGGAAAGCCTGGCTATTAATGAGTTAACAATTTATTGAGTGCTGATGTTTTGCTAGGCACTGTACTAAGCTTACAGAATTTCATGGACTACTCATATAATGAATTTAATTCTAAAATATGTGTGAATTATGCACACATATATTTACATCCACATGTGACTATTCTAAACACTTAGCACTATATTATTCAAATTTTATAGCTGATAAAATAGGCACAAAACTAACAAATAACAAGAGTAACAACTAAGGATATAAAATCCAGATCTACTGACTTCTCTATCAATACTCATAATGAATCACGTTTATATGTTGTCTTTCCTTCCATAGGATAATTTTCATGTCTGAACTAAATTAATTTATAAAAATAAATTTTAATTGATCTTATAAGTGCTTATATTTATACAAAATATATATTAGATGTGCTAAACTTTCTGCTGGCTCCGTGGCATTCTGTATTCAATACTATTTCTCTAAGTTAAGACGTTTTCCTCTTTCAAACACATGTACAGGGACACCTGGGTGGCTCAGTCAGTTAAGTCTCCATCTCTTGATCTTGGTTCAAGTCATGATCTCATGGTTCATTTGTTCAAGCCCTGCTTGGGGCTCTGCACTGCACTCTAAATAAATAAACTTAAAAAAAAACATGTACAAACAACAAAACAGAAAGAAGTTTAATAAGACAGCTATTTTGGAAATTCATATAAAAGAAATCGCTCCATAAAGCCAGGACTCAAATTTCATAATCTGTCCAAACTTTAGGTCTGTGTTTCCTGAGAATTCATAGTCCCCACACTGTGTTGGGCAGCTTGCCAACAAGACTGTACCATAAGTGGTATTTCATTGAGCCCCAGCAGTCCTCTCTCCTCATGCATTTAACACTGTTCTGTGCTGGTGCAGTAAGTTCATGAGAAGGTTATTTTTCAGTTTCTTTTTTCTGGAGAAATCATAGTGCTTACTTTTTCACTCACATGGGATATGTATTTTATTATGTTAGTTTCACTTCTAATATGTATATATTGAAACCATTAGCAGTCAGGGGCCAAACACACTGAATGGCTGTCAATTGTCTCAATTCTGAAGAATTAACCCCAATGGTTAAACATGGAGTAGCAAATAATTCACTGTAACATCAGATTTTTTTTTAAATAAATCACTTCAGGTGAAATTTATAAGTCCACTATAAGTCCAAGAAACATAAAAAGATAACTTTCCTTCCTCAGACTTTGAAATATCTCAAGAAAGAAATGCCAGATCTGCTGCATTTTAACTAATTTGTGATATTTTTAAAAAGTATTTACATTTTCAACTACGTAAAATCCATTTAACCTGATCATCTGATAGTCAACCATATAAGAAGCTGGGGTTCAAGGACTTATCTGCACCCTTATTGGCAGTTCTGAGCCTAGACATATCAGAGCACATCTAATTCTTTTTTTTTTTTAATGTTTATTTATTTTGAGAGAGAGAGAGAGGGAGAGAGTGCACGTGAGTGGATAAGGGGCAGACAGAGATGGAGATCAAGATCCCAAGCAGGTTCCATGCTGTCAGTGCAAAGCCCATTGCAGGGCTTGATCTCATGAACTGTGAGATCATGACCTGAGCCAAAACTCAAGAGTTGGATGCTTAACCAAGTGAGCCACCCAGGCGCCCTGAGCATATCTCATTCTAATGAAGGGCACAAATCTATAGACAAAATAACTTACAATTCAACTATTAGCACAGAATTAATAGATAGATGCAGTGTTCAATTAAGGCAAAGTTCAATTAAGTCCTTTAATTTGAAATTTACTCTGTTACAAAGAGTCAGATGGTCTATGTATTTTCTTAAATTGAGGGGAAAAAAAGAAAATAAATTTAAAAATTTAAAGATGTGCTATATATATGAAGGCCCTGTCTACCACTTGACCCCATTTTCTAAGACTTCCTATCCTATGCACTAAGTGATGGCTACACCGTCCTTTCTGTTTGTTGTTCAAGCATGTCAAGCTTGTTCTTGTCTCTGGGTCTTTTTTGCACTTGTTATTTTCTCTCCCTAGAATGTTCCTGCCACAATTTTTGCATTTCCTCTCAGTTCACAGGTCATCTCCACAGAGATGCCTTCACTTGACTCCATGTTCCTCCAAATGATTTTCTCCATAACACTTAGCACTACCTGAACTATTTCTTTACTCCTTTATGTCAGTCTCAAATGCTAAGGTACTTATGCCCAGAGTAGAAACCTTGCCCTTTTCTGTTCACCACTGCAAACATGGTTGCCTGGCCTTTATTACAAACTCAATGAATCTTGATTAATGTGATAAATGATTAAAATTAATCTAATGAAAGCATTCAGATTGAAGGACCAGACTTAGGAAACAAGACCTTGCTTTTTAATACTGACATTCCTAATTTAATTAAAATTTATCTTGAAGAAATTCAGGGTAAATAATAAATTAGGTTTGCATTTTCATTCTTGGGAATAGATACCCGATGCCCTGTGCCCTGCTATGTGCTATGACCATGCCTGGGTGCTATGCCAGTTACACTCAGGAAGCCCAGTGGAGTCTGAGAAGCCAATGTGTCTCATAGCATCAGTGACTGATGCATTCTTAACAAAGTCATGAAATATGAGTAAAATAATTACATTGGGAAAGAACAGTCAAAGGTTACTAGTCTACTCAGTTTTGCCAGCCAGCCACCATATAGTGCCTCCCACTGAGGAATTGAGTGAGTGAGTCTTTGACTCACCAAGCAAAGGCAAGCTATTTCATCTATTCACTTTATATGCTGCTGTGTTTTGGGGTACAGTTAAAATTACATGAAATTGTGCAGGTACTCCTAAAGCTTAAGAAAGTGATCAGCAAGAGCAGATGGGGCAGGCAGGGGTATGAAAAGAACAATGATATTGAATACAGATCTGGGAGTCTGAAGGAGGTCTGAGAATGATGAGAACCTTTGCCAAAACTTAAGCTTCAGAACTTACTGCTTCTTCCTTGGGAACAGCATGTGCTACAGGGTGGGGCAAGATGATTTTACTGCCAGATTTTTGATGCTGTGCTCAATTTAGTTTTCATTGTTTGCATTGGGGGGCTTATTTTGAGTCACATACTCTATTACTGTTAACATAGGAGAACATCTATTAATACTTTGAGTCTTTATTAGAGTTTAAGAAAAAGCTATAATTTAGCTTTAGATGATCTTTTAAAAGTATGCTGAATTTCTAAGTGGGATTTATTTTTAAACTCAAATTTTCCTCTTTATGTCTTCCCATACCAGTTTTCAAGGCAGCACTGGCAAAGAATTTTAAAAATGTATCTATACCTAAAATATTGGAAATGCACTGAGAAGTGTGAACAATACACTAACAATCTTCATATGAATGACTTTTTGCTACATATGGCAGAACTTGTGAAAAATAAATATTGAATTAGTTAATCTTTCTTAATTTAATGTTTATTATTAATTCTTGAGAATAAAACTACATATAATGGATTCAGATTCTTTCACACGCTGAAGGTATAACTGATACAGATGGTTCTCTTTTGTCCTGAAACTCTCATAAATACTTAAATATATACTTAAAAAAAAGCACAGAGGATGAAATGTACCCGATTTAACAAAAAGTTCTTGAAATAGAGAGGATACTTATTTATTTATTTTTAAAAGACTTTATTTTTTAAGCAATGTCTACACTCAACATGGGGCTTGCATCCATGATGTGATGATCAAGAGTCTCATGCTTTACCACTGAGCCAGCCAGGCGCTCCATTATAGAAAATATTTAAAGAAAATGCAGTATTGTTACTTTCAACTGCTGGTAGTAAAGTGGCAAGTGAATATGCTTTTAAAATTATTATTCAATGTGGTGCCTGGGTGGCGGTGCCTGAAATCAGGCAGTTGAGCATCTGACTTCAGCTCAGGTTCTGATCTCATTGTTCATGGGTTTAAGCCCCATGTTGGGCTCTGTGCTGACAGTCTGAAGCCTGTTTGGGATTCTCCGTCTCCTTCTCTCTCTGACCCTCCCTCACTCACACTCTTTCTCTCAAAAATAAACATTAAAACATTTCTGTGGGGGGCACCTGGATGGCTCAGTCAGTTAAGCATCCAACTTCAGCTCAGGTCAGGATCTCACGAGTTCGAGACCTATGTTGGGCTCTGTGCTGACAACTCAGAGCCTGGAGCCTGCTTTGGATTCTGTCTCCCTCTCTCTCTGCCCCTCCCCCACTCATGTTTTGTCTCTCTCTCTCTCTGTCAAAAATAAACATTAAAAAATTTTTTTTAAATTATTATTCAATAAATTATAAGACTTTTACATAATCAGCCTATAAATTATAGGCAAATATATATGGCTAATGTAGATTTATGGGCGGATTACGTGAGTCTTAGAGCTTGTTGAACAATTTGATTTTTTTTTTTAATTTTTTTTTTTTAACGTTTATTTATTTTTGAGACAGAGACAGAACATTAACAGAGGGGAGGAGCAGAGAGGGAGGGAGACACAGAATCTGAAACAGGCTCCAGGCTCTGAGCTATCAGCACAGAGCCCGACGCGGGGCTCGAACTCACGGACTGTGAGATCATGACCTGAGCCGAAGTCAGACGCTCAACCGACCAAGCCACCCAGGCACCCTGAACAATTTGATTTTAAATAGCCTAAACATATTGTGGTAGCTAGCCTTCAAGATGGCCTCAATGACATCTAGCTCCTACCATGAATTAGGTGTGTACTCCCCTTCCACAGTGAACAGGGGTTGTTCTAAGTGACCAGTAGAACATGAGAGAAGAGACGGTATATGACTTCCAAGATAATTCCGCTTTCATTTGGGTCATGCTCATTCTCTCTTGTGACATTCTCTCTATAGGAAGCCCAACACTATGTTGAACAATCATATAAAAAGGCCAAAGCATGAGGATCTGATGCCTTCTGACAGCAGGAGTAGGCCAGTGAGAAATTTGGCCATCTCGGGAACAGAATTTCTAGTGAAGTCAAGCATTCAGATAACTGCAGCCCTCACCAATAGTGTGACTGCAACATCATTAAATAGCCTGGGCCATAATCACCGAACAAAGTCACTCCAGGATTCTTGACCTTCAGAATTAAATGTCTGTCATTTAAACTGCTAAGTTTTGGTATAATTTGTTATGCAGCAATAGATAACTAATACACACATCTTCTTGCAACCTATCTGTCCTCTTACTCCATCTTGGTCAAAAGCCAAAATCAACTGGGTAAGTTCTGATTGAAGATTATAGTTACAAATAAAGCTGTGCTTTGCACATGTCTTTTTTGTTTCTCAATTTTTTAAGAGAGTGTGTGTGTTTATTTATTTTGGAACAGATAGAGACAGCATGAGAGCAGGGGAGGGGCAGAGAGAAAGGGAAAGAGAAAGAATCCCAAGTGGGCTCCATCCTGCCAGTGCAGACCTTGACATGGGGCTCGAACTCATGAGAGTGTGAGAAACCTGAGTTGAAAGCGAGTTGAATGCTTAATCAACTGAGCACCCAGGGGCCCGTTCTGGACATTTCTTAAGATATGAATGAGTATATAAGAATAATTTAGATTTACTATCTAATAGTTTTATATCCTGGTTTGGAATTTACCCATGCAGTATTGATGAACAGTGTCAATATGCAAAAAAAAAAAATATGTAAAAGTCTAGAAAATACAAACTCCTCTTTTGTGACAGCAAACAGATTAGTTGTTGACTGGAAATGGGGGAGTGGGGTGAAGGATTACCAAAAGGTCAGAGGAAATTTTGGGGGGTGATGGTTATGTTCATTATCTTAATTGTACTGATTACTTTATAAGTATATATATGTGTGTGTGTCAAAATTTATCAAATTGTACATTTTAAATGTGTATAGGTTGTTTTTCAAATATGCTTCAATACAGCTGTTTTTAAATATCTGACTACTGTATTCACTATTTACCTAATTCTCAGACTGCCATGATTTTCAAATTACAAGACTGGAATGTTACTAGACTTTTTTACTTTGGGTTCTAGAAAATTAAGAGACTAATAGTTTTATTATATATCAATCTATCCTGATATCATAGAAACAGTTTCATAAGTTATTATAACCTGTGTTGGAAAATTTGAATCGCAGTACTAGTATAATCAAATCTAAAATCTTCTCAGAATAATAAAAATTTATTATGGGAAACATGTTAAGAAAGATGAAGGAAAGATAATTTCATGTTAACATGTAGCATTATAGTACTGAGAATAGTGGGAACTTCAAAGAAACTGAACAAATCTATAATGATCTTTTAAATCCACAAGATTACATTACATAGATTCATTTAGAGTTCTAGTCAACAACTGTCCAGGAAAATTCACCCTTTAACCTTTAAATCCTAATAGGTAATATTTAAGTTGCATTTGTTGCTCTGAACTTACAACTTTTCACCATAGATAAGAAAACTGTCTAGATGATGTAATCATCTGTGTCATTTGCCTATGTTAAAATCAAACTTTTCATATTAATTAAATGTAGTAATTATTACAAAAAAATCACTGCTTGCACAAATTAAATATTAGACACACACACACACACAAATGATAGCAGGTGGGTTTATGTCATTTGCCTCCTTATATTGACAAGAGCATCACATTTAACCTATTTTAATGGTGTCTAAAAAGATATCATTCTAAGATTAAGAAAAATGGTAGTTTTATAAAATATCCAAGTGAAATTTACTGACATAATTAATTTTGGTAACATAGTCGGTAAAACTTTTAAAATACAATGTTCCACAGGATATTTTATTATTTTATCACACCATAATCCTTTTCTATTGTCAGGAGAAAAAAAAAAAAAACTAGAGAATTTTCTCTCCAAATGTATTTTCCATATTTTTTAAATAAATGGAATGCTAGTATTATTTGAATTTTACTGTTTAACATTTATTTTTGAGACAGAGAGAGACAGAGCATGAATGGGTGCGGGGGGGGGCAGAGAGAGAGGGAGACACAGAATCTGAAACAGGCTCCAGCCTCTGAGCTGTCAGCACAGAGCCTGACATGGGGCTCGAACTCACAGACCGTGAGATCATGACCTGAGCCGAAGTCAGATGCTTAACCTACTGAGCCACCCAGGCACCCCTGAATTTTACTATTTATACTTTTATGATTAAAATGTCCTATAAGTAATTGTTTTTCTTATACTAACATATACATACTAATTGTCTTAATCAATAATATTTAAAACAGTGCTATCACTCTTTAATTGCTGAATCCCAAACATGATTCCTGGCTTGGTAATGAAACCTAAATTGATTTTTTTAATTATTAAATATTGAAAACATCATGAAAATGACAAATAATACATAACCAGCTACTCATCACCCAGATATAATAAATATTTTCTTTAAATTGTTGTTGTTTAAAGAAATAAAATATTACAGATACAGCCAGGTCCTAGTCTTCCAAACCATTTCTGCCCCTTCTTCCTGTATTTTAATTTCATATGCTTGTATCTAGTATTGTACATTTTGTTTTAAGCAAAGAGTATTAATGGAAATTCCCAGAAAGGCCAATTAGAAAAGATTTTCAACTTGACTCTTTATCAGAGAATGCAAATTAAAATAACAGAGAGCTACTCTGTCACCTATCAGACTGAAAAAAATTAAAAGTCTCACGATAAACTTGAAGTGGAGGACAAAAAGGAACTGATGCACCACAGGTATAAGTTGGTACAATATCTTTAGAGAACAATTTAACAATTTTTTGGTAAAATGAAAGATATTCCTAAGCTATAGCCCATAAATTACCCTTCTAGGTATTTACCCAAGAGAAAGTGTCACACGTAAACACTTCAGGAGGCATGCAAGGGTACCGTATTAATAAATGTAATAGCTAACACTTGTTACCATGGCTCCTGTGGGTCAGGCACTGTTCTAAGTCCTTCCTGTGTTTTTACTCTGTTATGCTCATAAGATGCTTACCCCATAGGAAATATACTGCATTTAACAGACCAGTAAACTGAGGCACAGCAGTTTACAACCTGCCAAAGTCACATCACTAGTAAGGGTGGTAACACACACCCAAGCAGTCCAGTTCTGGAGTCTGTTAACCACTACGCTGTAAGGGTCACAGAAGCATTGTATGAAAGAGCAAAAGGATGGAAATCACCCAGGAGTCCATCAAGAGAGGAAGGAACAGACAGGCAACAGTACATTCATGCAGAGCAGAAGACCACAGCTAGTACAATGCATAAGCCATACTGCACAAAGGAGTCTGCATACATTTCAGAAACCTAACTCAGGGAGAACAGGCAAGATGCAGGATGAGCTGTACTGTATGATACCTAAAGTTATCTTCATGATTTATTTCCAACAGCTAAAATAGCTAAAGCAACCTTAGGCTATATTAATGAAAGTAAAGAATCAAGAGCAAAAAACATGGAGGAATCCTTTTTTTCCCTGGGGGTTAAAAACTGTTAATACCTTAAATAATGTGCCAATTCTGAGAACCACAAGACTGATCAACAACTACACTGGATTTTGAAGTAAGCAGCCGGAATGATGGAGGATTTTGCAGCTGTTTAGAGTATTTACGAAAGTCTCTCAAATGAGGGAATAAATCTGCATATGTGCAGGAAAAGACAACGCTCTCCATCATCCTTCTCTTTCCCCATAGCCTTCCTATCAAATGTGTGGGTACACACTACTGACAGGACTTAACTTTTTGACTTATGACAATCATCTTCATAGAGAAACACTAATAAGTACTATAACAACTCTGCTTAACTTTATATACAATAGATGTAGTTTCCTCAAATACATGGAAGAATTTTAAATACCGAATTGTGGGGTGCCTGGGTGGCTCAATCATTTAAGCATCTGACTCTTGGGTCATTATGTCACAGTTCGTGGGATAGAGCTCCACGTCAGGCTCTGTACTGTCAGGGCATGTGGAGCCTGCTTGGGATTCCCTCTCTCCCTGTCTCTGCTCCTCGTCCACTCGTGCACTCTGTCTCTCTCTCCCAAAAACACAAACTAAACTAAAGATACCAAATTGTGCACAAAAAAGATTCACAGAAAACCATACAATGGTAAAAAAAATATGGTTGCTTTTACATGAACAAAAAAGGTGAAGAGATGACAAAAAAATAAATTTTAATTGTTTTTATATTATACAGTCTTACAAGATAGGTCTGCCAAGGAATTTCCCTCTCCTACTGAAATAGACTATCAACAAAAAAGTACTTTCTTTAAGAATACATACCTAAAAGGAGATTTCAGCCTTGAAAACAATAATCTGTACAAGGTCATAGCAGTGAACTCTTTTTCCTCACTACCTAAATGAGCCTTCTCTGTATGATGAACAAGGGAGGACAGTAAAGAGGTCACAACATTGACATCAGCTCATCTAGACCATCAGCCTCCACAGAGCAGGATTACTCTTTATAGAAAAGCAGTCAATCTAAAACAAAGATCTCTGCTGAGGAAAGACTGTTCTAATAAAGACAAACCTTTGAAAGATAAAGAAGTTAAAATGAGCACTGACACACATGGCTAAAATGTTTTCATGAAAACTTAATGGACAAATAAGTGGGGGTATTTTAAATGTTAATTACTCTTAATCTTAGCTGTTGAAAAAACGCTTTAGGTTTGGGTGTGGCAACTCCTTCTGAAAAACGTGTTGGCACTCCGGTGTAGACCTTGCTATGATTTCTTTCCAACATTGGACACACCTTGTTCAAAAGACAAGTGAGTCATAAGAGGCCACAACCCAAAATGTGGTATTCAGCATTTAACTTGCTAATGATACCCCAGAAGTAGCCACAGCTTCTGCTGTGAGAAAAACAGCAGAGGATTAAAAATGACGGCTTCTCTATTTCACTAGAATCAGTTGTGCAAGAATAGTAAAAATACAGTTTAAAGAGTGTCAGATAAGGTAATGAGGAGAAAGGCCACAGGCGGGTTGTGAAAGTGTGCCAACGTCAATAAATGTTACTCAATATTTGTACCACTTAACAAAAATAAGCCAAGCATAAAAGGTGAAAATGGATAGATAAGAAAGGAGAAAACATACACCTGAAACTAAAGTAACATTGTTTGTCAACTAGACTTCCATTAAAAAATAAAAGAAAGGAGAAAACAAAGGCACTAAATGTAAGAGTTGACGAAGCAACTCTGAACTACATTGGTTAAAAACACCAAATGATTGACACCTGGTAACCAATTATCAAACACCTTTTGTATTATCAGTGAAACAAGGCCAATTAGAGTGATGTCTTTCTCCAAAGTCCATAAGTGTATTCATTCATGTTTTAACATCATTTCAATTGTTGTATAGAATTCTTTATCTTAAATTCTTGCACCAGCCACAAAAAGTTACTATTATATATATGATTTATTTACTCATTCTTTCAGTACAGTTTTGTGAATTCTGTGATGTTCTATCCTAGTGATGAATTCCTTTTTGGCTCTTATGAGCTCACAGTGTGGTGATGGGCAGAAAACAACACAGATATTTCTGGTTAATAATAATATTATACTATCATAGAGTTATATGGGGATTTTATTGCTATCCAGTTCTACTAAAATAAAAGTGATGCAACAGATCACATGTACACTGAACTCAGATAGTGCAATGACCCTTTCATGTACATGATTTTAACAGAAACCCAAGAAGACAATGTTCAAAATGGTGACATTTTAGGAAAAACAATCAAGGGTTAATGAATACCTTTTAGTTGTTTTTGCTTTTATAACCTCCCTCAAGTCACAGTGTGTGGGCAAATGGTCATTTTATACCTTATCTAAGGTCAACCATGTGTTTGTTCTTTTGCCACATAAGTGAAAAAGATCACTATATCTGGAATGCTGAATTTTTAAAAATTATGGTAGAATGGGCACCTGAGTGGCTCAGTTGGTTAAGTATCTGACTCTTGGTTTTGGCTCAGGTCCTGATTTCGAAGTTTGTGAGCCCGAGCCCCACACTGGGCTTCACACTGACAGTTGAGAGCCTACTTGGGATTCTCTTTCTCCTTTCTCTGCCCCTCCCCCCCTCACAGGCACACTCCCTCTCTCTCTCTCAAAATAAATGCATAAACTTTAAACAAAATCATGGTACAAGAATCTTACTCTTGAATTATACAAGTTCAGTGCTGGCTAGTTAATGCTGTTACATATTTACATGAAACTATATAAAAGCATAACAGATGAAATACGGGATAGAGTTAAATTATTATAATTCCATGTTAGATTTTAGTATGTAGGTTTCCACTTTCAATATGAAATCAGTTATTGTCCAAGCACTGTTCTGAGGAATGAGTGTGCACAGTAGTAATAAAAGCAGCCATGGTTCACACTCTTACATAGCATATGGTCTCCTGAGGAAAACAGCAATGAGTGAATAAATGACCACAATGTACGAAGTACTATAGAGGAAAGGAAAACTGAACTGGGAGAATACTACATGCTGAGGATGAGGGAGATTTAAATAGAGCAAAGTAAATGGTGAGGAAGGCCTCCCTAAAAAGGTGACATTTAACCTGATCCCTAACATGATTGAAGGGATCTGCAGTGTGAGCAGCCAAGGACCAGGGAAAAGAGCATTTCAGGAAGAGGCTAGTGTACCCGTGAAGCTTTCAAGATAGGGAACCCTCAGGAAACCAAGGCAAAATCACTGTGCTGGAGCATAGCGAGTGAGGGGCAGAGTGCTAGGGCTGGGGAGAGACTGGTGAGGCTAACCAAGCTGGCCATGCACTGTTAGACCAGCCATACTAAGATGTTTGAACTGAATCCAAAGAGCAGTGTGAAGCCATTAAACGGTTTCGTAAGAGGACATATATGAAATTTTTAAAAGATGACACTGGACTCCTAAATATAGACAGCAAGTTGCAAGCAACCTACAGGTGAAGCAGGCAGACCAGTTAGAGGCCAATTTTAGTAGTCACATAAGGCACGTGGTGGGCTGAAAAATAGGTAGTAGATGGATTTGGAAAAAAAAATAGATGAAGTCATTGCATAATTTGGAGGTAGAATCAATAGACCTTGCTGATAGGCTGGATACTATGGGTAATGCACAGGAAGGAATAAATAATGTTCAAGAAATCCTGGGAAAGATGGTCCCAATTACTGAGATACAGAACAATGTGGGAGGAACACATTTCGAGGGAATATTAAACATTTTTTTGGACATGTTAAGTTTGAGATACTTATAAGACATCCAAGGAGAGATATGAGGGCAACAAAGTATACAAGACCAGAGCTTCAAAGAGTGGTTTGCAGTGGAGATCTAAACTTTGCAAGTAATGAAGCAAACAAATGGTACTTAAAGCTATGGCTAATGATGAGATCGCTGACGGAGAGAGTACGGAGTGTTATATCTACAATTTCAGCATGCGGAAAAATTTCCCGGGGCAATTCTGATTCAGTAGGTTTGGGGTAGGGACTCTGAATCTGCATCTCTGTTCAACTCTCTAGGTCGGTCTCATTCTAGTATCATTCTGTTAAATACTTCTATAGAGACAGAAAATAAGTGAGCCCAGTAGTGAGCTGAGAAACTCTAGCAATTGGTAGCTGGCGGTAAGAGGAGGAGTTTGAGGAACTGAAGCCATAGACCAAGTAGGAGAGGGTGGTCCATGCAATCCATACCACGTTCAAAGGGAAACTAAAAGGTTGGATACTAATAGCAAGACTCTGGTCAGAGTTCTTTTGAGAAAGTTCCTATAAAACAGTGCCAAGAGCAGGCCTTCAGAACAACAGCTTGGCTCAAGTGCTCAGTGAATGTGTGCTTTGTCACTGTAAGGAGAAAACACAGACATTATGTGGAACAGGATTGTTGATGCCTTCTAAGAATGACTACTGCTACACTAAAATCAGGAGAGGACATCATGGAATTGGTACTGGCCATGTTGGAGTTAATGAGCCCTTGGCCAACCCACTTCAATATTACTGAGGGTAGTAAGTGAGCAATACCACTCACTACCCTTGCCTCCTTTTCCGTAGCATACAACTAGCCTAAAGACCCTAGTACTTATTAACGCCTTAAACCAATAGGCTAAGACAAGTTATGAGGCAGATTCATTTCTTTTTCTCGACTTATATTCTGTTAACAACTCCTTTCCTAGCACTCCACGTCCCAATACTGCTCTACTTGCTTAGAACTGTCAATACTGAGTCCTTACCTGTGTCAGACAAACAAACTTCATAACTCTCCCTTTGGTCATTTCTCAAAACTCATCTTATTTCATATAGGCTTTTGTAATAACTAGGTGACTGTACTATTATTATACGCTAACGAGTTTATTATTGCTCACAAATGTGCATTTTAACTGGAGATCTGTGGATACAAACTTTATTTAATTTTATTTTTAGTTTTAGTTTTAAGTAATCTCTACACCCAATGTGGGGCTCAAATTTACAACCCCAAGATAAGAGTCACATGCTTTACTGACTGAGCCAGCCAGGCGCCCCAGTGGATACAAACATTAATTTGAAGGAGTTGAGCTAGTGTTGGAACATTCCTATATTATTATAGAGGAGATATACTAAGTATAGAGAAGATAATTTTAATAATCCTTAATCAACACCACACAGATTGCTATCTGTTTCACCTGTAAAGTATCCACAGTTTAAGAAGTCTTTGAGTGAATCGCCTGGGAGCAAGCAACCATTTAAAAAGACTGCCAAGAGATTATAAATTATCAGAAAGCTGATTTCATGTTATGGGATAGATGAAAGAATTTGTGAACCACAAATACATCTATGAGTTTGCCTTGTGAAAAATCTACACAAAACCAAAGATTTTCTTTACCAAATAATAAAGTGGAAACCAGTCCTTAAATGAAGGGGTACAAAGCAAAGACCATCAGTACAAGGCAATCAACATAAATGTGTAGAGGAACCAGATATAAAACAACACAGGGCCAGGATCCATGGAAAACATTCAAACTCAATTTTTGGAAAACACTGTGAGACCACACATAACCTAACTACGGGCCCACCTCATTTCCAGGACCTCAGTGTCCCTGCACTAAATTCCCCATCCCACTGTAGAACAGAAATTAAGGTAGGACTAAGATGCTCTGATTGCAAGGGAAATAAAAAGAGTATCAAGTAGGATTTTGAACCATCATCTTCGATTTCTCACGACTGAAGGTTTACCAGAAGCCAAAACTTCCAGCGCTAACACCAGGACAGTCAAAAAACTTGCTCTGCACTTTGGCACTATGGGAACAAAACAATGACAACGTGGGGTCTACTTTCCACCAAAAAGTTGAAATCAGTAGCTTGGTTTGAAAAAAATTAGCAGGTAGCATCGGAAGATAGAGTTATCACCAAGATATTCTCCAAAGAGTGGCCAGGCTGAGAAGACAATCAACTGTCATAGGTACCCGGTATAAGTCACTGACATTATTTTTTCACCATCTCACACCAAAACAACACTGGGAACATGTATTAGCAGCTCTTGAAGAGGCCATGATATGAAACAAAAAGAATCAGAGGCAATGCAGTGCCCAGTAGTGTTGAAACCAACATCCTAAAGTGAAATAAGATCATTGTTCTCTAATTTAAAAACAACAGAATAATTTCCTAAAACATGTAGAAAGAAATGATGAAAGGAGTTAGACCAGTTATGTAGAGTAGTGGGCTCTCAAATACAATGCGGATGATTTTGGCCTCCAGGAAACATTTGATTACACCTGAAGACATTTTTAGATGTAACAGCTGGGGAAGTGGATGCTACTGGCATCTAGTGAGGAGCGGCCAGGGATGTTGCTAAACATCTTACAATGCACAGAACAGGCTCCCGCAACATATCTTTTGCCTTAAAATGTCAATATGCTGAGGCTGAGAAATCCTAGTTTAGGGCTGTAAAATTTACACAAAAACCACTCGGTTAATGCCAATAAGGTTAGAGTGCATGAAAAGTACTTTTATTTTATAAATGTGATTCCAAGGTTGACAAGTGACAAAAAGAGAGAAAAGGAGAAAAGCAATGAGAAATCAGTAATGCTAAGGATAAGGGCTACACAAGGATAAGGGGACTCATGTACCATCACACCACAACCACTCTGCTCGTTACGACTCCCTGACCTGCAAGTCAACACCAACAGAAACCTGTAACTTTACCCCCTCAAAAATGTGTAGTTCTAGTTACTACAACTCACCTCTTCATGCCACAATTCTGTTAATAAAAGGATAAAGTGCATATGGACACATTTTACAGTTACCAAGTGCCAGATAAGAATGCTGGCTTTAAGGTGGGGAGTTAGGAAAAGGGGGTGAAAGAAGGTGAAATGCCAAATTAGTAAAAAATAGAGAAGTGGCAGTTAGAAAGAGGTATATTCTGCACCTATGCAAATAAATTTCAGGCTGGTGGAGCAAGCCAGCATTGTACCAATATTGCTTCCAGTTAAATATGGCAGCTATGACAAGAAACTAGGTATGGAAAGAGTGACCAGTTCATAAGAGGATCATCATTTAAAATAAAAACGTTATGGGGCACCTGGGTGGCTCAGTCAGTTAAGTGTCCAACTTCAGCCAGATCATGATCTCATGGTTCGTGGGTTCGAGCCCTGCATTGGGCTCTGTGCTGACAGCGCAGAGACTGGAGCCTGCTTGGGATTCTGTGTCTCTCTCTCCCTCTGCCCCTCCCCTGCTCATGCTCTGTCTCTCTGTCTCTCTCTCTCTCTCAAAAATAAACATTAAAAAAAATTTAGTAAAGTAAAAACATTCCAAGTACTAAGTAGGGTTCTAAAGACCAGCATTTTCTATGTACCTTAACACTGGCTCTTATATTTACTGAAATAATAGGAAAAGAGAAAAAAACAGATAATGGTTTAAGAATGAATATATTTTGCTGCCTCTCCATAATGTCATCCTCTTCAAGGCCTAAAATACCATGTAGTTATTCCAGAAGACCTTCCCTCTCGTTCTCAAAGATGAACATGTAATTTTTAGTACAGTATCTCTATCACTAAAGATCTGTTAGGGTTTATCTGAAAATATATTTAAAAAGAATCACAATTCTCCACAATCATATCTTTGGACAAATAAAATCAATTCAGACATAACTGAGGTTGGCAGTAGTTTTAGGTATAGACCCATTAAGATTATGTTCAAATCCTAAACTTCCAATGTAGACACAGAATTTTTTCATACTAAACTGCCGTTTTGATGAAAATATTACTATCAAAAACATTTAACTTAAAGATCGTGAGTTATTAATAGCACATAATATATAATATGGTCACAGACTTTTTTAAAGTGAGGATTTTTAATTTGACATGACTTTGAGGATATTTACTGATATGATTTTTAGAATTCTGAAAACTGTGGTTCATGTTAAAATCATTTATATATATTTATTATGTACTTATTAAGAATATCTATGTACTTTTGAATATTGTTGCTCATCTTATATAAGAGCTATGATCAGTATACGATACTGATCACAATACGATCCAGTAATTCCAGTACTGGGTATTTACCCAAAGAAAACAAAAACACTAATTCAAAAAGATATATGCACCCTTATGTTTACTGCAGCATTATTTACAGTAGCCAAGATATGGAAGCAATCCAAGTGTCCAGAGTTGGATGGATCAAGAAGATGGTACATACACACACACATATACACACAGAATATTACTCAGCGTAAAAAAGAATGAGATCTTACCATTTGCAACAACATGGATAGACCTAGAAGGTATAATGCTAACTGAAATAAGTCAGAGAAAGACAAATACCATATATTTTCATTCACGTGGAGTTTCCGAAAGAAAACAAAACAAACGAACATAGGAAAAAAAGACAAAAAAAAAAAAAAAGACTCTTAAACATGGAGAACAACTTCGGTGGTTGCCAGAGGGGAGGTAGGTAGAGGACAGGTGAAATAGATAAAAAAGATTAAGGCTACACTTATCATGATTGAGTAGTGAGTAATGTATAGAATTTTTGAAATGTTACATTGTGCACCTGAATCTAATATAACACTGTATGTTAACTATACTTCAACAAGAGATTTTTTTTAAGGCATTCATTGTGTCTATGTAAAATGCCAACAGAAAGAGCAATTTATCATGTCTAAGCAGGTAAGTAGTGAGTGCATCCAAAGGCCTGTCTGGGCACAGGTGGAGCTTTCCCATCCAGAACAATAGCTTTCTTGAAAATTTTAAATGGAAAATATCACAGAGAGGAGTTTTTAAAAGTTTATCATGAAAAATATAGATAGGTGTATGTGTAGTAAAAAAAAAAAACATAGTGTAAGTTTTAAGATGTAAGTTTTATTTACAGCTTCATCAGTTACTAGGCAAGAGACCATGGGTAAGTTTGTTTCCACATCTGTAAAATGGAGATTTAAAATATGTGATTCTCAACAGAGTATTCAATAATGTTATTTCCTATCCACTCCTCTAAAATGAATCAGAAAGACAAATAAAGAAGCATTGAAGAGTTCTGTAAAACTGGTTTCATAAATGAGAAAAATCTTTGTTTTAAAATAATTCCACTTAATCAAAATATCAAAGTTTAAAATCTAGAAAAAGCTTTCTGTTTGGAGGCAAACATATTAATGGAAAAAGTAATTCCTTTAAAACCTGTGAGAAAATCTGTGATTTTCTCCCATACATGAATTTTAGAAGTTCTTCCAATGGCTTAATACTTAGTAAAGGTTAGCTTATATTCAAAAGTTAAAGATAAATTTGCCCCATGTTTTATTCTTGTTTCTTTCCAATCTCTAAGGTTTCCAGATTCGTTTTCCACAACTTGCATCAATACTATAAAACAGCAGATTAATATTACAAATTCTGAGCATCACTCACACATCTAATCTTCGTTTGTTACTGTGAACCACTGACCAAAGTCCATCTCTCTTGAATTATCCAATGAGATGAATTTTACGGAAAAATACAAGATTAAAAAAAAACTTTTCTGAGACTTTTAATGAAGGTTTGTGATCAGACAAGTCTATTAAATGGTAGCACATTTAATGAGTACCTAAATTATATTATTAAAAGCCCAATAATTAGATCTTTTGCCACACACACATGCGCACACACACACACACACACACACACAGGTCAAAGTAATAAGGGCAGAACTTCCGGCAACACTGGTTACAGGTGCTCCGGTCTTAGCTGTTTTTTGTTCTTTCCCATTAACCTGATTAATCCAGAAATAATGAGCAAATGTGAACCCTTCCTGGAGTGCATCATTTAATTTCTTTTCAAAAATTGCACAGGTGGAACCCAGCAGTTTCTTGGCAATGTACTAATGTAGGATCCAAGAAATACAAAATATTCCATCAATTTTCAACTAACGAGATGCATAACAAAGTATGTCCATGAGATATACATATGTACACACACATTTATACATGTTTGTGGGTAGTTTCATGGATAAAAGAGATTCAGAAACACATGGGTTCAAATCTTAGTCTTGCTTCACAGCTATGGTTTCTTGGGCAAGTTTAATTACATTCTGTGAGACTCAGATTACCAGTTATAAAATGAAGACAATGATGCCCATGATAGCACTACTATGAAAATAAAATGAAGTCGCATATTTAAAGTCTTTGGATCACACCAAAAACTCAAAAAGAATATTATTAACAATATCATTACCCCTCTAAGAATTATATAAATAAAAAGGAAAAAAACCCACCGGAAAATGGTTTTTTAAAAGAATTTGTTTTAATTGAATTAAAACTTGAAATTAAATATATGCCACTTCTGTTTAGGAAAATAAAAGGAAAAAATCAAGCAAATCAAAGAAGCACAATTCTAAAAAATTAAATCTCAAGAAACAAGGCTAAATCTTGTTCAGGAGTGGGAGAGAGGACATTCTTCCTTTGATGAGGAGAGTCAGGGCTTCCATAATCAAAATAATTATGTGTTACACATTTTAAAAGTAAAAACATTAGTTAAAAAACTTTAACAAAATATCTTAACTGTATTAATTATTTTTCTAAATGAAAACTCCTTTCAAGTCTCCTAGCTGATTTTGTTCCCTGATACTTTGTTTTCAAAATGTGCACATGGATTGCTCTTCAAAAGCCTATGGTAAGGGGGTTTACTTGTATCTAAGGGTCTGTCTTCCTTGTGGATCTCAAAACAATTTTTGGAACGACACTGGGAGGGGAAATCTGAGGCTCCACCCCACAAAGTGAGGTTGGAGTCCTTGCCCTGCTTTTGCTGGTGGATGCTCCGTTCCCTTCCTCCTGCATGCAGAATGGGAGAATGTGAACAAAAGCCTTGTTTCCAACATGTATGAGTCTGTGACCTTCTTTCTTCAACACCTTCCCCAAGCCATTCTCCACTTAAAAGCTGAAGTGGGCTTATCCTGGGGAAAGAATTACTCACACGCAGTTGGTCAATGGTTTCTTTTCCATTTGTTGCAGTTTGTCCACAGAAGGAGATCTAACAAACAAATGTGGTTAGAGTCCTTACCCTCAAGTAAATTATAATCTGTCAGGGGGAAAGTGTAAGTGTGCAGCAACAAAAAATGGGTGACAACTGCACCACATTTATGTAGCCAATTTCAAACTTTCTCTTGTTTCATATAGCTATATGTATACCCAGCACTCCTTAGATGATAACCTTCCAGAGGATGTGATTGTGAGTACTTTTGGGGTTAGTCAGATTGATTGTGTAATCTCACACATAATTTATAAATGACAATAAACTTAAGAAGGATTTACTGAAAATATGTCTTTGACTTTTCAGAATTACCCCAAGGAAGTGGTAAGAAGGTGCCCTTCTAGAATGAGACCCTAATTAACATGTAGGTCGAGATGTTCAGCAACTCTTGGGAATCACTGTCTTTTAAATTTATACAAAACAGCATTCCACTGGTGTTCTAAACCACTTACTTTAGCCTTCTAATTCCATGTTAAACTCAAGTGGTAAACAATCTTTTCTTGAAGTTGCTTCCTCTCTCATGGCCACCACTGACGCAGACATCAGCTAGAAGAGAGGCCTCCGAGGATTAGACAGCGTGCATTATACGTAGCTTGGCAGCCACTTGTGAACTCCAAAGAGAGTAAACCAAATATCAGTGACTGATTGTGAAGCTGAATTGCTTCCTCTTTTCTAGTTTCTCACAAAACTGTTTGAATTCGGCTTCCCTTCTCCCTTAACAGCAGCCACTTCTGACGGAAGTCTATTCTCTAGGACTTGCTTCTATTTAGGAGAAATTGCTTATGTTGTTGTTCTCAGGCCTATTAATAACTTAGAAAAGAGTTACACATGCTGAATTTTAAACAATGACACAGATATTTTCCTGTGGTATTTTCGCTGTATTTTTCTATGTTCTGAATTCTATCTTTTCCTCAAAAATGCTAATTCAATAGTAGATTCACAAAGGTAATACGGAAAATACAGGATATATTTCCTACGGTTACATAGTTGGAGCTAGCACAACTTCATTGTAGTGTTTTTCTGAAATTTGTCCTAATGACTATGTAAAAGGCATATAAAATATAGTGTTGTATCGATATTTTTATATAAGTTTAAATAATGTAATATATGAAACCACATTAATTTATGCCTTTATGGACCTTTAACATGATCGCAGTAGATTGCATTTGAAGTAACACTGAAAAACATACTTTATACTTGATTAGCTTTTTCCTATTTTTTTTACTCAAACTAATAACAGAGTTCATTGGAGTTGTTTTCAAGAATTAATGTATAATGAATGCTTCACTTTTTAACAGATATTACTTTGAGCATTATTAAAAGACAAAAAAACCCCACATGAAACCCCAGAGAACCTGATACCTTACAGAACAGAGACTTCTGATTTTTATCAGGGGTAGTATAGAACTGGATACACTAGCCTTTTCAGATTAGACTATATAACACATTTCTAAGAAAAATGCACATGAGACATGAAAACATATCTGTGGCACCCAAATGCTTCTCCTTGAAAAACTTGTAAGAAATGCTCATTTCTTGTTACCTCCTCAAATATCAGCTCTGCTCAGGTCTGGAGACTCTTCTCCATCTCTTCCAAGTCTGCCACAGAAATGATTCTCCCTACCTCCCCAGCAGCCCTCAACCAGTTGAACCATCCCTGAAGACTTGCAAAATAAACAGAATATAATCCAATGTAGAACAATCCCTTTTGTATCATAATCCTGCCAGACACAGCCCCTTCCTCTGCCTTTACTAATGTCTGTATTATAATTATGTGTAGATTCCACCTGGTGAAGATTTCTTATCTTCCAAGACACCTTAAGCATTCTCATCTCTCTAAAGATTTTTCTGACCCCACCCTTCACCCTCTGGATAGAATTAATAATTCTCCCTTTCCTTCTTTATCCCACCATATGCTGCCATCATAGGCCTATATCCCACACACTGCCATCATAGGCCTATAACACTCCATTGCATTCATTTATTTACATGTTTATTCCCTTCCTAGTAGACTATAAATTGTTCGAGGATCTAAAGGAAATCTTATTTAGCTTTATATCTGTAGTTCCTAGCAAAAAGCTTGATATAGTACATATAACACTAAGTATTTGCAGAATGGGAACAATGAATAGCTGTTGTATACAAAGAGATAAATTTAAATTAGGCTTCTACAAAAATTTCAGAAAAGATCTTCTTCTTTTTGTTCCTAGAGAACAAATAGATCTTTCTGCTGCTCTGATTGAGACTCAAACAGGAGGAGGTAGACAGACTTGCTTGCTCTCATCTGACTTTTCTACATTCACACAAGAGTCTTCAGTAATTAATCCTGACAAACACTGTCAAAATGCCAATCCCTAACTTACAATGAAATTCAAGTTTGGACTGTTTGTATAATACAGGCCATCTTTTACAGGGTCTCACAAGTACTTAAGAATTAACAGTAACGATGACCATGACCTGAGTGAAAACAGTGGGAAACCAGCCATTCTGGCCTCCTAAGGCTAATCTCTTAGACTCCTCTGACTTTTGGACCTCTGTGGAGTAAAGAAACAGTGTAAGCAATACTTACCTGCCTCTATATATAGAATTAAAAATGCTTACATTGCCCTAGTACAACAAAATTTATCGAACATTTCTCTACAGATTCAAGAAAGCCAAGAAAATTAACTAACACTTTCACTTTTTAATCTAAAGATCTCCAAGGTATAAAACCATGTTCTTAAATGCAAAGACTTTAATTTTTAAAAAATATATTTGGGGGAGGAAACAAGGTTTTATGATTGTTATGTCTCATTAACTCACTTGTTTTTAAAACAGCAAGCATTATAATGAATGCTTTCAGCTATTTGTAGGGTAAAGGGCTTTGGGGGTGTGGTATCCAATATAACAAACTCAGAAAAGATCAGTGGCTTCATCATAATTATAAACATGACCTAACCACAGCAGGATAGTTCATTATGTTCATTATGTTCATCATGTCTATGTCTGTTGGGATATTTCACCTCAGCCTTAGTTCCAACATATTGTCAATATGACAACCTTGTTACTTAGATCCTTACTTTAATGGCTTATATTGTCTACTTTGGTACTATAGACGTTTATAATTATTTATTGCAATTAGCTATCACAATTAGTTATTATCTATCCTGAGCATCTAGACTCAATCTATCACAAAATGTTATTCTTGGTCTTTTCTTTGAGTCGGGGGTTAGACAGGGGAAGAGGGAGAGAAAGAATCCCTCCACACCCAACATGGGGCTCCATCTCGTGACCATGAGATCATGACCTAAGCCAAATTCAAGAGCTGGACACTTACCTGACTGAGCCACCCAGGCTCCCCTCACAAAATGTTATTCTTATGGAATACAGAAAGATCTTATTTGAGAAACCTCTTCTGTATACTCCAACATTTAGTTGTTCTCCCACCTCTAACTTTGCTTCTCACTAAGAAGTTAAAAAAGCTGCTTTAAGAACCAAATACCTGTCCTCTACCATTGCCACAAGATTCAGAAACCTTCATATCTGACATGCAAGTTATTCAGAGAAGCATCTCCCTGAACTCAGGAAGCAGATTTCCAGAAGTCTACCTCTGACTTCTAACTCCATTTCACCTGTCCCCACTGCTTCCCAATCCTGGGCCCTTCTGGTCTGCTTCTGTGGGCTTCTGAAGAAAGGACAGGATGTGGGAACAGCAAGGTTGACTGAAATTCCCAATCAGAAATTAGAATGTGTTTCAACACGAAGAAAAATTACAAAGTACAATTAGGATCCTTAAGAGCTGGATGAAGAGTTGAACAGGTTTTGGTGGCTGGCTTGGGATCTTAACTTCTCTTTAGAACTATTTTTCTGAGGAAAAAAACCTAATTCTGAGTTGAGTGCATTTAAATTATAAACCAAGATTTATAATGCACTTTGTCTGTAAGTTGTAGACCACTACAACATTACAAATTTTTAGTAATGTAAGTAATTTTTAATTCTGATTTTTCTTCAAGGAATTGAGCTTATTTTCATGAGAAAATGGTGATAACTTCATTTTAAAATGCAGAGGAATTTTTTTTAGGAGCAAGCCTATAATTTTCTTTTACTTGATTGTTTTTCTCATTATTTTAACTAGTTTTTATTGGAAATCTTGTATGTGCCAAAAACCTTTTTATGGGCGCTGGACACATAGCAATGAACAAGACAGGCAATTCCTGATCAAACGGACTCTATATTCTAGGAGATGAGAAGGAGGAAATGAGGAAGAGGACAGAAGATAATAAATAAACAAGAGAATCCAGATACTGATTTCATATATAAAGTAAATGTAACAGTGATGCGAGCAGCGGGGCTACTCAGGGAGCCTGTTCTGAGGTGATAACATATGTGCCAAGCATGAAGAAAGGGTGGATAGATGAATAAATATAAGAATAAGCAGGGGCACCTGGGTGGCTCAGTCGGTGAAGTGTCTGACTCCTGATTTCCACTTGGGTCATGATCTCACGGTTCATGAGTTTGAGACCAACATGGGGCTCTGTGCTGACAGCATGGATCCTGCTTGGGATTCTCTCCTTCTCTGCCTGTTCCTCTCCCGCTTGTGCTCTCACCCTCTCTCTAAATAAATAAAAACTTTAAAAAAAGTAAAAAATACATGGGGTGCCTGGGTGGCTCAGTTGGTTGAGCATCAGACTTAGGCTCAGGTCATGATCTCGCAGTTCGTGAGTTCGAGCCCCACGTTGGGCTCTGTGCTGGGAGCTCAGAGCCTGGAGTCTGGTTCCAATTCTGTGTCTCCCTCTCTCTGCTCCTTTCCCGCTCATGCTCTCTGTCTCTCAAAAATGAATAAACATTATAAAATTAAAAAAATAATAATTTTTTAAAAAAAATTATTGGCTGGTGCTGGGTGAATGGGTAAAGATGGCAGAAGGTAAGATCAGCACAGGCAGGAATGACCCTCAAGGAGTTTCTGGACAAAGGCCAAAAGTTCCTCTTTTTATGAGCAATAGGAAGTCACTGAAGGATTTCAGGTGGGAGAATGACTTGGGTTGATTCAGCCTTTGAAAGGACTACTCTGGCTACTGAGAAGAGAACAGATTATGAAGACCAGGGCCAGAGTAAAACCATGGGGAATAGTTTTGAGGCTACTGTAGAAGAAAGATGGTTTACAGGAACATGATAACAATTAGGATAAACTCTGGAAGCGGCAAGATAAAATACATTTAATTCCCAAATATAGTTAAGTCTATACATATTTTTGAAAAGGGAAATCCGTACTGAAAAAGTTTTAAAATATTTCTAAAAAATGAGAATACGAACTCAGAGTGTCATTTCACCTCACTCACTCTTTCACCTCACCTTGATTTCTGTATTCCTGAAGGTGCGGGGGACTAAACTGGATGGGAGCGGGGCTTGAAGTGAGGCCTAATCCCCGAAGATCACATGCACACACTATCTTCTGAAGATGACATTTGGCAATGAAATACACTTGGTTGTTGATACATAACATGTCAGTGTTTCAATTTGGCAATAACATTCAGCCTTATAACCAAAACATAGCACCTGAAACCAAGTTCCTCCCATCCCTGGCAGAACACAGAGCACACGTTCCTGGGAGATTGGATCCAAATGAGGCTTTGCTAGAAAGGTGGTTCTAGGCCCCACACAGCTAACAAGCCAGTAAGAAAGGCTGCTTCACTTTTATAACTAGTGTTATCCTGGCCCTCTTGTTTACCATTTGGCATAGCATATGACACAAAAAAAGAGTTTCTTTGCTCAGGAACTTAAAGATCAGTTAGGCAGATAGGCGACTAAATGTAAGACATTCTGTTGGTAGAGCAAGCAGCTGAAGCTCAAGACACAACTTCTAGGGCTTATAGATGTATTTGTAAATTCAAAAACCAATTTTGTAAGGGCCAGTCATTGAAAAGATTTACAAAAGGAAAGCAAGATACTTGAGATTTAGAAACGAGACCGAAGGGAGGCCCACTGAAATGATTAGTATAATAGTAAATGTTGGCTATATCTCAATAAAGCTAGAAAAAGAAATAAAATTGACTGGTGCTGCTTGCATGACTCAGCATATATATCGAAAGTCAAAGAACTGTACACCTTAAATGGGGGAAACGTGTGGTATATGAACTGTGTTTCAACAAAGTTGTTTTAAAAACCATCTCCAAGAGACCATGCTCTTATGTTCCATGGAAGTGGAGGAAGAAGGCACCACCCAGTTCTCTGGTTCCTTCCAAGAGGGGTGGAGACGGACAGCAGGGTTTTGGAGATGACAGACCTACTTGATATGGATTGGGGAGCAGGGGGTAACCAACAAAACCTTTTGGGGTCTCCTATTTTTTATGTGCAATCCAGGAGTAATAAAAATAATACTGATTACCTCACGGTGTTATACGGATTACAAGGAATTTATGCATATCAGTGTTTATAGTAGGTAGTCCTTAGCAGTACCAAGAGTTTCATTACATGTTTCTGTGTTTTTTAAATATAAGCCTATTTCAAATGTCAAATGTATACACATACATGTGCACAAGCTCACACTACATACACACTAATATATAAATATATGTATTTTATATTTTTTATATATAAAGGCATATATAATTTTTAAAAGACACATGGATGCCCATTTAAATGTATGTAAGCATGGGGGCGCCTGAGTGGCTCAGTTGGTTAAGTGTCCAACTTCAGCTCAGGTCACAATCTTGTGGTTCGTGGATTTGAGCCCCACATCAGGCTCAGAGCTCAGAGCCTGGAGCCTGCTTCAGATTCTGTGTCTCCCTCTCTGTCTCTGTCCCTCCTCCACTTGCACTCTGTCTCTCTCTCTCTCAAAAATAAACATTAAAAAAATTTAAAAACCATAAATGTATGTAAGCGTATATATAAAAAGGCATATATATAGGTATGTATACATATGTATGTATATATATATATATGAAAGACACATACACATCTGTCTCCAGTTCTTAAGGTTTCAACAACTCAACACAAGCAAAAAAGACATAAGAACTTAGGAAACACTCAAGATTGGGCGGGGGTGGGGGGGAAGCTCATTTAAAAAATATAAACAAAGCAAAATTAATACAGTGCATACACATAATGTGGTCCAACAGCAAAGCCTTTCCGGGACAGTAAAGTGAGAAGTGTGGCAGCAGGCAAGACAGAGAGGGCTATTTTAAGGGGGTGAGCCTGAAAAACTTGTCACCTCCCTTGCGGTTGATTTAAGAAAACCTCTGGAATAGAAAATGGCGCTCGGTGCTCCAGAAGGCATTAGGGAGTGTTCGACTCAGAGCTGAAGCAAAGGGCCTCTGCCCTGCAGTGAGCAGCAGGGACCGTCCTCACCTTCCTCTGCTCCCTTGTTCTCAGGCCTTGTGTTTCCAGCTTGTTGAACATGATCTATTATCTTCTTAACAACTCTGCAAGGCAGGCATTCTTATTTTTCCAAAGATTTTTCTGATACAGCTCAGGATATTACTCCATTTGTCCTTCTAAGTTCAAAACTAGGACTCTTCCCCCTACACTCCATATTTGTTAAAGTTCTTTACAGCCAGTACTAAATATTCATAAAAACAATTTTTCTCAGATGCCAATTTTCCCTAGTTAAGGATATCAAAAGAAGGCTTTTAAAAAGTCAAGGATAGTTTATGTTTCTGAGGCTGTAATAGAAGATTCCAAACTGGTATTTTCTGGTAAATTCTGGATTTGCCTCACAAATTTTCCTAGTAACAAAAGCCATGTTGCAAACATGATAATGTCACTGTAGCCTCATTCAGAATATTACTCACTCTTTCTGTTGCTTTGCTACTTCAGCACTTGGGAAAGTTTGAATTTCCCAGTAGTGTGACCATGATACTATTTTTGTATCTTCGGCATCCACTTATTTTCAATTTAGTGAGAACAGTCTATGGTTGAGCTGAATTTTGAAAGCATGCTGAAAAAAGGCTGGATTGTATTATTTAAATATTTAAGAATGAAAAATTTGATGCATAAAGAAAATGTGTACTCAAGAAGAAAGCAGAAATAAAATACATAATTTCTTCTGAAATTCAATGCCTGGATTGATACTCAAGTTTCCCTTCATCTGAATACCAATATCATTTTAATCCCTCAAAGCACACACTTGTGAATAACATAATGTTAACATTTTTGGTTGCAGAAAAGATTATAAAACTATTTGATAATCACTAGTTACAAACTGACTTCACAACTGATTGCAGATTCACATGAAATTCAGTAATAATACCCAAAATATAAAGTCATCAAAGACATTTGGATTCAGGAAATAGGGGAGGGGGGGGAGTTCAAACTATAGCTCTAATCTCCCAGATGTAACATGATTAGGTTAGGCACACTAGCAGGGTGTCACTTGCCTTAGGCATAAAACATTTCAAAGCAATAAAAAAATATAAATAAAAACACAGACCAAAGAGAAATGTACTAATTTTTATCACCCTTTCATCAGTTTTCTATAAAAAGCTCTCTTTCAGGGGTCCCTAGGTGGCTCAGTCACTTAAGTGTCCGACTCTTGGTTTCAGCTCAGGTCAAGATCTCATGGTTCGTGAGCTCAAGTCCCACATTGGGATTCTCTCTCCCTCCCTCTCTCTCTGCTTCTCCCCAGTGCACGCACTCTCCCTGTGTCTCTCAAAATAAATAAACCTTTTTTTTTTCCAAAAAAACTCTTTTTCAAAGGAGGAAAATACCAATCAAGAGGGTAGGGTGGGAGAGGGAGAAATCTGTCCTTCGGCTGGTGGTAGCTGGAAGCCCCAGGGTCCACCTTCCCTTCAGCAAGCTTTTTATGATCAGAGGCACCTGAGTGGCTCCCCCTTCCTGAACCCTGACAGCCCCCTTCCTTCACTGTCAAACTTCTTTCAGGTATGGTGTGAATCAGCCTGTCCCATTTCTTCCCTACCCCTTTCTTCCCTAACTTTTTACGTCTCATGTTCATCCTCTCTCTCCAAGTTTCCAATGACCTTGTTCTTGCCAAATTTGAGGACTAATCTCCCACTGATGCTCAGTCCTTCCATTTGAAATCTTTTTTCCCTTCCTTGGCTTCAGAAACTTTAACTGTGCTTTAATTATCCACTCCTAATGATCCTTCTCATTCCACATAGCACAGTGTTTTAAACACATGGGTTTCGGAGCCAGACTGCCTTGAGTTGGAATCTTTCTTCCAGCTGCCACATTCTACCAATGAAGGTTAAGACAGGTAACAAAACTTAGTCCTATTTTTCCATCTGTAAAATAAGAATGATGGCAGTTCCCAGCTCGTCTGGTAGTTACAACAAGGCAATACGTGTAAATCACTTAGTTCAGTGCCATAAAGGCAAGCCCTTAATGACATTAGCTATGTGTATTCTATAATCACGGGTACACAACCTGTGTCATAGAACCTGTTTTACAGTGTCAAGATTTCATGTTTATATAGGTAATATCTGAACCACTGGTTTAAATGTGCTATAGAAACTTTAAATCCCTAAGGCTGCAAACTGCATGTATCCCATCTATTAAACCTTTTAGCTTTTTCTATTTAAGTCAAATGAAACCACGAGTTCCACAGTTATCTTAAAATCATCTACCTCCTTTGGTGACAGAGTAAATCTCATTAATTCCTGATTTATGAGGCAGTATGCATAGTGGTTAAAGGCAAGGACTGGAGCCTGGCTGCTTGTGCTCAATTACTGGCTCTGTCACCACTATGTGACCTAGGGCAAGTAACTTCTATTCGTTTTGCCTTGACTGCCTCGTCTGTAAAAAAGGAGGAATATTAGTACCTATATCATAATCCTTACCTCACATAATACTTAATAGGTATTATATTAGCATTTATTAAATTAAATAAAATTTGCAATGCGGTCTTTTTATTGATTATAAAAAAAGAAGTAAGATTTCAAAGCTTTAATAAAGCAAAACAGGGTGTTTTTATTAGTTCTTATTTCTTCCTCTGGATTCTCATTACCCCTACCATTGTCCCAGCTCACAACCCATCACAACCGGATAATGGTAAAAGCTGCCCTACCCAGCTTCTCTAAACCGATCTCCCTAATTCCACCTTCTCATCTACTTTAATTCACTTTTGATTTAATCCCCAATTGCCAGATTAATCCTTAAAAACACCGCTTTCATACTGTACCTTTTTGGACTAACTCCACAGGTGGCTCCCCGTGGTTCTCAGGCAGTATGAAACTACCTCGCCTGTAGTCAGTGTATCTATCTCTTCTTGCGCAGGGGCGCACGGGCAGGCCTCGATTGAGTGGAACGCCCAGGTCCGTTATAACCTCCATGCCTTTATTCTTTCTCCTTCCCATTCCTAGAATGTGCGCATTCTAAGTCTTCACATCTCATACATCCTTCAACAACTAAGTTGGCTATGTTGCTACATGAAGACATTCAAGCTGAGGCCCCCCTGTTGATAGCTTACGGAATACTATACAGTACACTAGAGAAGAAGAGACCTACGTACACACTTGGTTCTTAGGTTGCTATTGGTATGAGGTATGAGGTTGCTATTTTAGACTGTCATTTACATACTTCATGTGTGCATGTCTTGCTTGGAATTTCCCATGGCATAATCTCAATCTCAAAACTGTGCATGTGGTAGATGAGTTCCAAGTGGTTGACTTTATAGATGATGATCTTCACCTGGGATAAGGAGAGTTTACTCAAATTTTTTGTTTTAATTTCACTAGTGGACAATGGAATGGGCATTCAGTCATGAATGTGCTAAGCCTTTGGCCATATTGAGGATCACACCTGAATTAAGACTCAAATATATAATAAATTCAACTTAAATATATATTCATATCTGGGTGCGGAATGCTCTTTATTCATGGTCACCATTTAATCTCTACATGAAGACAAGGCACAATTGAATACAAAATTTTTTGGACAAAAAATAAAAATGGAAACCTGACATACTTAATACCATTTAAATGGGGGCACACTCAAGGTCTTCAGAGGGAAGAAAGAATAGGGGAGGGACTGGCTACACTTTCTTTCTAGTGGTTTATTTTATGTCCAAAAACAACACTGAGAAGTTCTGCCAAGTATGAAATGCTATGAGAAAGACCAAAATAAAAACATAGTCTGTACTCTGAGTCGGACATTAGTTCTCTTGTCTAAGTACCTTTCCTTTGGGTACTTAGGGATGGAGTAGGGGAGGATAAAACAAGAAAAAAGCAGCAGTAGTCTTTCCTTCCAGAAGGAAAGACAAGCATTTGTAAGTAGTTTCAAAGGCAATGACACTATGAATGAAAGTAAAAATTTAATTAATGGTATTTCTTAAATAATTTTTCACAGTAAGGAAGACAGGCTGACAGTGTGGGTTTGGTAA